>NW_011336016.1:94213-131330 GCF_000735185.1 Notothenia coriiceps
ATTCTTCCGGGTACCGCATGATGTCAAGCGTTTCACGGAACCAAATGGACCAATCCGTGGAGCCGTTACGTTACGTCCGCGGAGCCGTTACGTTAAGCCCCCGCTGATTGGTCCTAATTGACCAATCCACACACACACTGAGTGCATGCAGCTCTGCTGATCTCTCCTCCCTGGCTGCAGGCTGATAACAGACAGTTGGGATTGCGGCGAAATTCTCTCTGCAGACCCATTCTCACAGCGTTTATCAACCTTTTTCTTACTCAATATCAAGCCACACTTATTGTTTTTACTTCGGCTGTGACTTTGTGTGTGCTCAGGGTGAGTTTGGATGTGTTTCGCTGTGTATCGCTAAACAAGGAAACCACACCTCCACGGAGCCAAGCGCGATTCACAACGAACCAACCAATCAGAGCACACTGTGCTCACAGGGAGGGTGGGGGCTGGAGCTATTGGAGCTACAATGAGCCGTTAAAGGCAGAGAGTGAAATTCAGTGAATACACGTAGTTTACAGAGATGCTGTATGAGAAACCAAAGTGATTTTGGAAAATTGCACAATAAAAAAATCTATTCTAGTAGACCTTAACAATGGAATTATGATCAGTGGAAATAGCCATGACATGGGACCTTTAAGAAGAAATATAACTGGTGTAATGTCTTTTTAATTTTTTTAATGTCTACAGGTCCGGATCATACGACTTGTCGGAATGATGCTTGTGATCTTCGTGAAAAAGATGCACAAGAACCACATAAAGGAAGTGGCTGCAGAGCATGTGGGGACTGGAATCATGGGGAAAATGGTTTGTTCACACCAAACTCAGACAAACTGCCTCACAATACACATAGTAATAAGTAACCTTGAGATAAATGTGCAGTGTTGTTTTCCATGAAAGTGCAAGAGGTCAAGGAGTAAAATGGCTGTATGTTCAGTATAAAGAACAAAATAAATGTTGCAGCAGTTTCAAGGTATACCGTCGTATGAAAGTCGACGGTTATCATACCAAGTACATTTGCTAATCTACTCAAATAAATGCCATAAATGAGTGCTGTCTGGCACTTACAGTACATTTGTATTGTTATAATAATAACTGTTCTGATTACAGTATACAGCAGCCTCAGTTAGAATTTTTTTTTTCAATGTTACATAGACCTTATTCCTGCATGAATGAAAATATGTTGTGTTTAACCCTTTTAATGTTCGTGTGTGATGTTTTTTGCAGGGGAACAAAGGAGGTGTGGCAGTGAGGTTTGTTTTCCACAACACTAGCTTCTGCATCGTGAACTCCCATCTAGCAGCACACGTTGAAGACTTTGAGCGCCGCAACCAGGACTATAAAGACATCTGCGCCCGCATGACCTTCCACTTACTGGACCACCCCCCTCTCAGCATCGTCAAACACGAGTGAGTTCCTCAGCCACTAAATGTCCGGAGGGAGATAATTGAATTAAAGTGCAAACTCAGGATTATGCTTGTATCGCCAGTTTAGGATTGTGTTAAAAATATTGTGTTTTATTATTGGTTTCAAATGATTTTATTACTTTTTCAGAATTCTACAAAACTACCTTTTTTTAATAATTCTATACTACCGAGCTTATTACTTAATACACTGACTTGTCAATGTCTCCGTCTCTACAAACATAAGCTGCTCACTACCAGTCTTGTTGACATGATTTGAGTTTTCACAAGGATAATCCTTACCACTACAAACGTGTTGCTGTGATTCTGTTGTGTTAAGCCATCTTTGTCTCTGTTTGTGTTTCAGTGTAGTAATCTGGCTCGGGGATTTGAACTACCGTCTGTGTTTGTACGATGCTGCTGAGGTCAAACATCACATTGCTCAGAATGACCTCAAAAAGCTTCAGGATGTTGATCAGGTAAGAGTCTGTTGAAAACTAAGCACCACTTTTACTTATGTTTTACTTTGAATTAAGACAACTATCAGCAGGTTTTTAGAAATAATGGCTTTTGTGATAAATATTCCGTACCAAGAAAATCCCATGTCAGTCTGTTTGTTTCTTTAATAACAGTTTCCCTCGGCAGCAGTTTTAGAATAACTTCAGTCATTTGTCATGTATTCAGTATTTCTGACACAGAATAAGATGCTTTTTAGCTCTTAAGCTGTAGCTGTTATGTGTCTGTTGTGACCTTTGATGTGTAAATATGAATTTGTGACATGAATGAAACATATTTTCATATTTCATTTTTTAAATAAATATTTGATGATAAATAGAAGTTTGGCAAATGAATAAGGGAAGCTGTTTTGCAAATAGCATGATTAAACAGATTGCTAAAGATAACTACACTCGCTGTGTTTGTAATCTGCCATTATTTCCTCTATGACTTATCTGTTTGATAATGATTACTGATTTTGATTGGACTCCTTCACCAAATTAAACTTTGATGTGTTGCCATTTTCCATTGTGTAGCTGAACATTCAGAGGCAGACAAAGAAAGCCTTCACAGACTTCATGGAGGGAGAGATCAACTTCATTCCCACGTACAAGTACGACCCCAAAACGGATCGATGGGACTCAAGGTGAAAACATTGATCCCTGTATAGTACCTTCTGCTTTCTCCCCATATACGAAACAATCCTCCGGGGCTCTGTTTTGTTTTTGCCAAGTTGTCCTGTTTTGTTTTGTTTGTTCTTTGGAATCCGGATTCATTTTTGCCAGTCAGGAAGCTTGTTCCAGCTTATCGTTGCACTAACACAGAGTCAGCAGTACTGTATGTGTGTCTGAGGTCTCACCCTTCACTCTGCCTCTGAAACTGTTTCCTGCAGTGGGAAGTGCCGTGTCCCGGCTTGGTGTGACCGAATCCTGTGGAGGGGCAGCAATATCAAGCAGCTCAAATACCGGAGTCACATGGAGCTGCAAACTAGTGACCACAAGCCTGTCAGTGCTCTCTTCACTGTGGGGGTGAGAAGCTATACTGACACAAAACAACAACACAAAGACTGGTTTTAGTTAAAAAAAATGCACTGCTCTGACTTAAATATGACTAAATATGGCTGTGTGTTATTTGTGTAACAGGTCAAGGTGGTAAATGAGCCGCGCCACAAAAAAGTGTTTGAGGAGATTGTGCGCGCGATGGACAGAATGGAGAATGATTTCCTTCCATCTTTAACGCTGAGCAGGAGAGAGGTAAACATAAAGTCCTCACATATTCATCACACTGTCTTATGATCCTTCCTTCATGATATCATCTCACGCACTAACCACTGGTGACCTTTAAAACAAAGAAGCTTGTTATGACTTCCCGTAAAAAAATTGGAGACACAAAAAAACAATCGCTTGAACCTGTGGTTAATGTTTTCTCTCTTTCCCTGTCCTGCAGTTCTCATTTGGGAATGTGAAATTCCGCCAGCTTCAGAAGGAGCACTTCCTGATAACGAATGACGGGCAGGTCCCCTGTCACTTCGCCTTCATCCCCAAACTCAACGACACGCAGTATTGTAAGTCTTGGCTTCGTGCCGAGCCAAGCGATGGATTCTTAGAGCCCAGTAAGTCTGAAAACTCCTCTTTGCTTTTTGTTGATATCTCTAGGGTTATTACCTCGAGTTTAGATCTGTGATCAGGTAGGGCTGTGCGATTATGGCAAAAATCATAATCACGATTATTTTGGTCAATAATTGATATCCCGATTTATTAAAAACGATTATCCATTTACTTTGAAAACATCCATTTATTGAAAAAACAAAAATGGAACAGTATGTTTTTAACAGTTGATTACCCTGAACTATAAGTATAAAACTATATCAACTGAAAAACCAATGAAAAAAATGTATTAAAGAAATTAATTAAAAAAATAATAATCGTTTTATTTCGATTACGTTGTTTTCGTAATCGTTGCAAGCCAAAATCGTAATCGAGATTAAAATACGATTAATTGCACAGCCCTATGATCAGGTACACAATTCTCCGGGACAACTTTTATGTCTTGTGTTTTGCTACTTTAAAACAATATTCTGAGACAATATCTTACCAGTTTTTAAATGTAGAATAACTGGATTACTTTCTGTCACTTTTTGGTAATGATACCAAGTGTGCAAATAAAGACAAGAAAAAATAAAAATTACGATATTGTTTGTATTATGTAAATCTGAAAAGAGGAACAACATCTAGTGAAAGTCATGCCTTCAGGCTGGGGAAATGGTGTCATCATCCAAGGATGGTTTGGCACATTGGCGTTGCTCGATTGAAATGTGGGGCAGCAGCAGCAGCTACTCATGAGTTCATCTAAATTAACCTACATACAAATTCCACATTCACTCTTGAATGACTCAGTAACAAGAACAGTGAGCAAACTACGCTGGTTTGTACTTTGATATTTTTCCCCTTTACATATGAAATAAGAACATTGTGTGAGCCCACTTAGTTTAAAGTGTATTTCAAAATTGTTCCTCTCCTTATAATCCCTATCCAGGGTGTCCGCGGGGTCTTAAAAAGTATTAAAAGTTGATAAATCAATTTAGCGAAAATTAAGTCTATTAAAAAGTATTAAACGGCATTTTCCAAGGGATTTGACGTCATCTGAACAGGACATCACACGCTCACTGCTTGATAGCGCGCGAAGGTCCATTTACGCCGGTTGTTAAACAACATCGTTATGGGGAAATGCAAGTTTGCGTCCAAATGGTCGGAAGATAAGGAGGAAGGACAATCAATACTGTATAGAGTAAAGTGTG
Source organism: Notothenia coriiceps (assembly GCF_000735185.1). Lineage (NCBI taxonomy): Eukaryota > Metazoa > Chordata > Actinopteri > Perciformes > Nototheniidae > Notothenia > Notothenia coriiceps. The sequence goes on from NW_011336016.1 coordinate 98,900, forward strand.
TTGCCAATGTAACCGGTTAAAACTCAAAGTGGCGATGAGGTCTTAAAATGTATGGAAAGGGTCTTGAAAGGAATTACATTTGACTTCAGGATTCCTGCATACACCCTGCTCTCACTTTTCAATGTCTTGGTCATTCTGATTATGCCTTATTTTTATGTAACGATAACGAAATACAGTCACCTTTATTTGCATCCTAACAGAGTTACACCGTTTCATATATTCCATTCCTATCCAAACCCAGTCATTTTGGTTATTGTGGAGAATCATGCCCTTTACACGTTTTTTAATCTTTCAATAAAACATCTTACTGAACAGACGAGACCCTGGAGATCTACCTGGAGGTGTACGTCAGTAAAGACTCTGTCACGCTGCTGAACTCCGGAGAGGACGCCATAGAGGACATCTTGGTGCTCCATCTGGACCGGGGCAAAGACTACTTCATCACCATCTCTGGGAACTACCTGCCCAGCTGCTTCGGCACCTCGCTGGAGACCCTGTGCCGCATGAAGAAGCCCATCAGAGAGATCCCCATCACCAAGCTGATCGACCTGGTGAGGGAGAAGGAGATCCAGTCAGACCTGTTTACAGCGATACGATTAGTGAACACAGACATATTTCCCTCAGATTAGTGAAACACCAGATAGTGAAACATAAACCTTCCTTTACAAACCGCATTTACATTCAGATTGTCCTCACTCTGTAGCTTTTCGCCACCTGAAACCGGAGTGGGGACGTGTGAGAGCTTGTTCCCCCCCCTCAGGGTAAACTAAGTCACACAGTCTAAATTTGGAGCGCATGAAATGTCTCAACCTGTATATTTCTGGCCAAGGGAACAAGGAAGTGGCAACATCTCATAAAGGGAGCTCCTAAAGAACAGGGAAGACTGACTCAAGTTAGAGCTTTTTATAAATACACTCCTATGATCTTTAGAAGTTCACCTCCGTCTGTCTCCAAAATGCTCTTTTCGACATAATCTGGTTTTGCTTTGTTATATGCTATCATTCAGTACTCCTTTGCATTTCTAATTGCACTATTTGATTTCCTACTGGCCTTGTGCCTTTGATCAAAGTACAATCTATTGTAAGTCTACTCTTCTGATTCTGTTTACGCATATCTTTTTCCATCTTCTTTTCTCTTTCCTCTTGTTTCCCATCATCGCATCCTTACTGCCTTGATCATTCCTTTCCAACTCTTCACTGTGGTTGTGGGCTGACTTCTTGTTCAGGAAGAGGACAGCTTCATGGAAAAGGTAACATATTAACGATACTGATTATAGCTATCGGGCAAATCGAGGTCAATCAAAACCAAATGTCTGCTTTATGACACTTTATTGACCTTCCTCAAACACTCATCTCATAAAAGGTAAATCGGTACCTTGCCAACCAACAAGCAGAAAGGAGTGGAAGATTTTAATGTTGTGGCAAATATTATCTTTCACTCTCTTTCTGAAAATAAGATTAGAAGCCGGATACCAATTTTTGGTCTGAACGATTTGTACGCAGCTAGAAATTGGAGGGGAATTACCCTGGGACACTTGAAACCTGATCCAGTGGAGTTAAGTTTCGAGGCTTGTCATCGCACAAAATGCTGCAAACTACTTATTAAGCTTTTAAATGTGTTAGTCGGTGTATTTTTGACCTTTCAGTTTGTTTCTGTTTTGTTACTTTATGCTTAAATAATCTCCTAGCTCTTACTCCATACTCCATCTACTCATTTTACCCTTATAAAGTAAACCATACTTCCTATTCCACGAACAAGCAATTATTTTGAGCTACAATATTGTGCACAGGTTGATTTAAAAAAAATGCCTTCAGTAGCTAATCAGAAAATTGAATGGGTTTCATATTCGCTTTTACATTTCCGGAATCTGACAAGGGCAACAATTGTTAACCTAACAGACCTCACTGTGCCAGCTCGGTTGTAATCTGTGTGTGTGGATCACTCGGCCATTAAATCTCCTCCGGCCCATTGAGGACAGGGTACACCAGCCCAATGAAATGTAAACACGCAAACACACTAAATCCCATTTCACAGCAGGTCACCATGGCTGCACAGCTCACATTCACATGATTAAAGCTCATGAGGAGGAGTATTAGAGTCTGTTCAGCTAAGCTTGAACACTGAAGCCAAACGACAAGTAGTTTCACAACTTGTTACGAGTGTAAAAACTGAGCAGCTGAGTAAAGTAACATCCAGTTGGGGGTGTCGTTTCTTAACCATGTAGCAATTTATATATTATAGCTTTTGGAGTTGAAACATCTTTCAACATCCAAACAGCTTTTGGAGTTGAAACATTAACAGATTATCATATTAGTTCTACATGTTAGCGTCGTCCCCCATTAAAGCCCCACTCCAGTTTCCCCTGCATTTCTGTGCAGCTTCACTGTCTGTGGTTATTTTTAGACGTCTCTCCTGAGGCTCGGGAATCCATGAGCAGAGACAAAAATAATGTGATATTCTGCCGTTTTTAAAATGTCTCTCCTTCATTCAAGTTTCCACGCCAAAGAGATAATCTCGACCTCACAGCGGCTCCTTCTCCGTCACTAACTGATCAGATGTCTCATGTGCAGACACTCGAGAAGTCTCTAGGAATCACACAGTTTGAGGATATAATACAATCACGTCATTCATTTCGATATGTTTTCTTTCAGTGATTAAATGGAAGAAAGTCATTATATTATTGCAGGAAATAATAACAAAGAGTGTTATCTGTCATCAGGAGAGGTCAAAGGTTAGCTTCCTGATGTCTGAAGGTGCAAGTACAGAAGACAAACCGCTGAAGATCCCCAAGGAAGTGTGGATTCTTGTCAACCATCTCTACACCAGGTCCTGTGATCAGGTAAGAAGGCCATAGCTGATAAAACGTTTACTACAACTGATAAACACTCACAATCTCAGCTCCATGTACCATGCACGCGAGGGGTGTTGTCATTATATTGTAGTTTTTTTTTGTTTATGTGCTTGCCTCAAAGGGAGTAATATAGCCAAATTAGGGCAGAAGGATTATGGCCCAAATGATAAGAACAATTATTCTGATCAATATTTAGATGACTTATTGATTTTAAAGGTCCCATGTCAGGCTCTTCCTGTTATTACCCGTCCCCTTGTGTGTTATGAAGGATTTGATGCATGTAAACAGTCTGCAGAGTCACAAACCCTCAAAGTACAGCCTGTCGCGAGTAAAACTCTAACACAGAAAATACCTGTCTATGCTGCTGCCCCAGAACGCCTCGTTGGAGATTTGTCTCTTTCCATTGTTTACTTCTTGTGTCGTAGTGACGTAACTTTGCGGACTTCCTCTCACACACACACTCACACTCAGCCTTATCTTTTCTCAGCCGCAGCTCTGCGGATTTCTCAGCCTGAACTCAGCCTGAGCACACACACACAAACAAACTCACAGCCAGGCTACGAGTGTGTGTGTGTGTGTTCAGGCTGAGTTCAGGCTGAGTTTCGCTGTGTCGCGCTGTCTCGCAGACCCCACGCAGCAACCAGGAAACAACACCTGTAATCCAGCTCACACTGTCCGCTCCTCACAGCAGCGAGCCGCGCATCGTCCCGCCAACACGGCACCCAGACCCCACGCAGCATTCTCATCTGTTTGTCATTACTGGTGTCATATTGTGGTTGCTAACGCCATTGTAACACATAATCACCTATGTTCCGCTGTAACGGTGAATACACATACTACAGTATACAGAGATGCTGTATGANAAACCTGACGAGTTTGAATTTGAGTTGATTATGAGTTTATTTTCAATTGATAATTAGCTCACAATAAGTTCACTTTAGTTACTCACACAACTTGACACAAGTCCGGACTTATAAGTCCGGACCTGAACCTGAACCTCTGGACTTGAGTCCGGACCTGAACCTGAATGTGAGTCCAGGTACATAGCACTAATCACCGATGTTCCGCTGTAACGGTGAATACACATGCTACAGTATACAGAGATGCTGTATGAGAAACCAATGTGACTTTGGAACATTGAACAATGTAAATCTATTCTAGTAGACCTCAACAATGGAATTATGATCAGTTTTTTAAATTGTTTATTTAGCAGGGACAATGCACAGTAATGAACACTTAAAACATTCAAATGTGTCAAGCGTAACAGTGCAAGATTTAGCTTTGAGCTCATTTCCATCCGCAGTCCCTCACATAAAACATTTAAGAAGATTACATTTTACAAACATAGCAAAAACAAATACATGATATGCAACATTTAAATGGAGTAAGCATTGCTTTCACCTCCATGTTGTGCTTTTTTTAATGTAAAACTGTGGGCTGCACTATATTGAGAAAAACTGAAGTTGCAACATGTTTTTATTTTGTGAGTATATTGGTTTGTGAAAAGATAAACCAGCACAGAGGTACTAGTGGGACATGTTTTTAAATGTTCAGTATTTTGTCCCTGTGTGTCTCCCAGGAGGACTTGTTCCAGACGCCAGGCCTGCAAGAGGAGCTGCAGAGCATCATCGACTGTCTGGACACGAGCATCCCAGAATCCATCTGTATCCTTCTTTGTAAAGCCGGGCCCTGCAATGCCAAACAAAACAGAAGATAAACGAGCAGCTACTTTCATACTAAACAATAACAAAAAACTGATGACTACAATTATTTCACCCAGCTTCTTCTGGTTGGATTCCTACATTAAGGCGGTTTTTCGCTGCTTCGAATAAATGATTAATGTTTCTCTGAAGCTGTTTCACAGTTACTTAGGTTCCAGGCAACCAATGACTAAAATCTTTCACTCGTATAAAATGTATAGTAGTATTATAGCCAAAACAACCAGGATCTAAAAAGTATATCGGAACAATGTGGCTTAAAGTTTAAAACGCATTTTATAAAAAAGTCAATTTCTGAATGCTTCTGACAGACAACGTGCAAATGCAATGGATGAACTTGATTAAAAGGACAAATTCCTCTCTAGGTTAGAAAACATTTGGAATCATTTGATATAATGTCAGAACACAACTCGAGAATAACATCTAGTGTCGTTTAAACATTTGAATACGGAAAAGATGCATATTAAACCTGTAACTCATGGACGAGGAAGGGCTAGCATTATTAGCATTACCATGAGGATAAAAAGGGGCTTGTTGTTCCCTGACTGTTGAAGTAGCCGGCTGTAACCACTCTGTAGCCGAGGCTCTGCTGATCTTCTTGGAGGCCTTGCCGGAGCCGGTGGTTTGTTACGAACTCTACCAGCGGTGCCTCGACTGCTCTCATGACAGCCGCCTCTGCAAACAGGTGCAGTGTTTAGGAAATGTTTTAGCTTTGCATTATCCCAGGATTTTTCAGTAATGTGTTCGACTAATCTTTTTTTGACATTTGACAGTTGATCTCCCAGTTGCCCCGCGCTCACCGCAACGTGTTCCGATACTTAATGGCCTTCCTGAAGGAACTCCTCAAACACTCACACAACAACAACCTGACTGCCAGCCTCATAGGTATGAAACCTCCTCGACATTCTTTTATATTTTAGGGAGATTATTTCTCTGAGTTGGTGCGGCTACTGTCTGTCTCTAGAAGTGTTCAAAGAGACCGCGGGATTGTTAGCAGCTTTGATCTGCAGTACTTTATGAGAATAGAGTTCTGTAATACAGCTCAAGGCCACGCAGAAGTGTTAAGTGCAAGCAGAAGAATTATGTAGGAAATGAAATGCTTAACAGGAAACCAGTGCAAAAAGGTGTTATATGCTTCCTTTTTAAACATGTAATTAAGAGTCTGGCTGCTTTTAAAGGTATTGTGTGCACATTACATTCATGGCAGCCTTTCTGCTAAATAACTTTGCCACAAGGTTAAAGGCTAAGTGCTGGTTGTACAGATCAGTTAACATTGTTCAATATTTCTGGCTTTAAAGTAAAATAAGTTGTGCCTTCGTCCTTTTGTATTTCAGCTACACTCTTTGCCAGCCTCCTCATCCGACCCCCTCCCAACCTGATGGGCAGGCAGACGCCACACGAGCGGCAGAAAACCATCGACTTCATCCTGGGGTTCCTCATGGCTGCAGACGAGGAGTAACCAAGGACAAAGGTACCTCATCACAACAACAGCCAGGTGTGGAGGAAATCCCTCTCCTGATCTGCTGTTGGCTATGGACCTGCTGGACGCTGTGTAACGTGATCCATGTGCTACATTATCATCTATTGGCGTCCAGTGCAGAGGTTTTGCACCCGTTTCACAAACTCTCATGTCAGAGGAACTCGAGACCAAGTGTCCTATCTTCAGTTTGTTCACAGTGTGACAGCTCAGTGGATTCGTTAGTACTTGTGTCGAGGTTTGAACTGTTGCCTCTGCACTTTCTGAACACCTCCACACTCGAGCTGTCCTTCTTACCATGCCAAAACAACCCCTGAACAGTGAGTGGTGTGAATGTGAAAACACTACCTATCCAGAGATGCTAAGCAAAATACTAAATTACACTAAAAGAAAATTCCTGAAGTTTTAAGAAGTAGACTGAATACAATTATAAATAGTTTGAAATGGGATAATTATAGAAAAATGTATCGCTAAGAATGTTAAAGCTTTAGATAAATCATGACAATCATCATTTTAACTGAGGGGACAACATTATAGATATCTTCGAGAACTTTTGGTTAACATAATCCTTGTATTTTAACTGTTATTTATATATTTTTTTCCATGTTTGCAACACTTTATGGTTTCTATGGTTTATTTTCAAGCTCTGCATTCTTTTTAAAAATGCATCGCTTTTTTTTTTATCGTCATAGATAACTGTGTCGTGGACGTTTTGATGTTGTTTTGTAACTCAAAGCCTAAGCCCTACATCTAGTTTTGCCAGTTCCTCTCGAGTTTCAAAACACTCTGTTAACACTCTAACTTCCTGGTCAACCGGAATCAAAGAAAGAGTCACCCTCTGATTCTCTGTGTCTTAAACCGTGTAATACTGATTGTTTCCGTGTCTCATGGGTGTTTGACTGTCCGTATCGTGATGCAAATCTGTAAATGTGTCCTACAGTTTGTCATGAAGGTGGTACTGTTATTGTCTGTGTTTGTTTATGTGTCTATTTCCAAACTTCTGCCTCATCTTAAAGCACATTTTTGTTATTTTAGGCCTGTGCGATGCCAAGATACAGCTGTCGTTCCCCGTAGTGAAACCAGATGTGTAATACTCTTGCTTTTAGGTGATGCAGCACGTTCACGGTGCAAGATATAATGACCCATTATTCTACCGGATACAAACTGTTTCATGTGTGCCACTAAGTTCATTTTTTCTTCTGTATTCACTGTTGAAAGATATTTCCTTGTTACTGAAATAAGGAACTGTTATGCTCTGTGTAATAGCCATTTCCTCTTTCATAGTTTTACCCAATATGTCAGCATTAGTTCTCCTAGTTGAAAAAAATATTTACATGTATGACATTTCCCTGTATCTCCTGTAGTGTATACATGTCAGAAAAAAGCCCAGAGGTTTTCTTCTCCGAGGCTCCAGGACGTTCAGAAGATGTATTGTTTGGTGACAACACTAACAATCATGTCATGTATAGTCCGGCTGACATTACTCATCTCTTGCGTAGTTTTTTTCTGCCTTATTGCCATCAATACACCATTTCCCTCTGATGATGTAAACATAGCTGAGCTTTTTCACTAAGAGGCTCGGCCTGTACGAATAATTCCCAGTGGTTCAGATTTGGGAGTCATTCTGTATGTATTTAAATCAATATAATCGATAACCTCTGATTTCCTTCTTTTATGCTACTGTTCAAAATGATGTACTGCATCGTGCTTTTTGTCTTCAGTTTTTGTCACAATCTGTTCATAAAATTAAGGTACATTTAAAAAGGTACATGAGGAAACACTCGCACCTGTTTTCAACTTTTCAGAGTTTTGGTGCTTTAATTTATTCAACAGAAATAAAACTGTGTATAAAGCTGTTTTTGTTTTCCATTGACCCCTGCTTTATTATTGGAAGCTTGTTATTCAGATGATAAACAAGGTTTTTCAGGAGCGCACTCTTCAGGTACATGTGAAATCGTTACAGGCTGATGTTCGTGGTATATTTAGTCCGCTCAGTGCACGGTGAGAGATCTTCACCTGGACGCTACATTCTCCGTCTCTGCGGTATAAGACCCCCCCGCCGCCCTGGACCTGCTGCCACTTTCTCCCTGTTGTGTTTAGTCCAGTTTGAACCTCAGAGCCATGGCCATGCTGCGAGTGTCTTCCTACCGAAAGCTATTCGAGGATGAAAGATGGAGTCGGAATGGAGGGTCGAGTGCGCAGTGTGCGGGGGGGTACCGGGCCTCCGTCAGGTCAGTGAGGGGCTCTGGGTGGAGGGCAGCTTCAGTATTTGTAGGCCTACTGCACTTCACCAATTTAAAAGATATTGATAAATTAGTGACAGTTTTTCTGCTGAGAATATGTCATATAAGAAGTTTATTTATTTTTTTATCAGAAAACCATTTTGGGGTAACATATCTGAGAGGGGTTCCGCATGTTCTCCTGAATGTTGATGGAAAATGTATGGGGGTAAAACATTCTGGTGATCCATTTTCTAAGTTTGATCAAAAATGGTCAAAATATGGAAGTAAAACTTGTTAAGAACCGGTGAAAAACATCTCAGCTGTGTAATGGGTGGGGAATCTTTTTTCTTTTAGAGCTTTTTCATCTTTGTATAGCTACATTATGTATTTCTTTTTTTGCTTAAAAGTTGGTTGTTTTTTTCTTTTTATTATTACAATCTACAAAAAGATACAGGAGAGAAAATGATTACGGATGGTCTGAAAGTAGATCACCATTACTTCTTCTCACTTCCCTCCTAGCACTGTACAAATTCCTTTTGTCCTCATGGAAATAATTCCATCACAGTCTATGTTCATTTACCGTGACAGCAGGGCTGAAAGCACTGAAGCATTAACAGAATGAGGCTGCACCGTGGTCAAACACTTACTGTGTTTGCCTTTTCTTTATTAAAGTCATTAACTATGCCTGAAGGTGGACAAATGACCCCCCAGGATCCTTCATTTCCAGTCTTGTCTTTGGTGCTTTGTGTCCTCCTCTCAGGGGGGCCTCCATAGATGAGTGTGACTGTGACAACTTAGACTTTGTAGCTGCGAAGGCGCTCAACAAAGAGGGTCTGAGCCGGTTTGTCCAGGACAGAAACGTCATCGGTTCCCTGAACGACCGCCTGGTCCGGGTTATTGAGCTGGTGAGGACAAACTGCTCGAGACGCATCAGCACTTTATCTTTCTTCTGCCCCTTGCTAAATGAAGAAGTGAATCTAACTCTTTACATAAAGAATATACCAGTGTAATAAATATGTGTAATCCTTTACTTCAGCAAAAGTACTAATACGACACTGTAAAAATGCTTCACAACAACTTCAAGTCGTCGTTCAAATCCCTAAGTAAAATATATAGGTTAATATATAATAGAAAGTGAACTGCTGCATTAATGTACACTATATACTGTTTTTTCTGCTGTACATGTTTAAAGGGCCCTATTATGCTCATTTCCAGGTTCATATTTGCCTCCCTCTGACCTCAACTTTGGGATTTTAACCTTTTGAAGACTATTTAAATGCGCAAAAACCTACATAACACACACTACAGGAAATGGAAAACCCCCAAAAGAATTATAGGTGCCCATTAAGGTTGTGTTCATTTTGTATCAAGTACCCCACGTTTGTACTTAAGTACAGTATAGAGTAATGCTCTAACTTACATGATTTATATATACTGTACAGTGTATAGCTATAATACCTTATTAATCTGTCTCTATGCCCTGTAGGCTCATTGTTTTGAGGAGGAGAACGAGTCTCTTGAATGTCAGATAGTTGATCTGGAGGAGCAGCTGAGCAGGCGGCAGGCCTCCAGCAGCTCCTCCTCTGTGGTCCTGCCTCACTTCAGTCTGGATGCCGTGGTGGAGAGGCTGCGCAGGGAGAGGGTAACGTACTGCTGCTGCTGCTGGGTGTGTCTGTGCATGTTTCTCTGTGTGACATTCCTATAATGTTTTTGCACGTCCCATCGCATCCCATCAATTTGACTTCAGTTTGTACAGTGACAGGCGGGGTTGATCTATAACCTTGTCAACATCCATCACTGTCGTCTCTGCGTCTCCCTGCAGGACGAGATCCTGTGTGACACCGAGGAGCGGCAGAAAGAGCTGGAGCGTCTGGTGACGGAGTATGAGAAGGCCGCTCAGCAGAGGATCCTCCTGCTGCAGGACCGGCAAGATGTTGCTGAGGTAAAACATCTTATAATAACAATAAAGGTTAATGTTTTAAAAGTCTTTATTTGTCTCATACTGCCTGTGCTGCTGCACCTCTTTTCACCCTCTTTCTGACACTAGAGCTCTGTCTGCTCTGATTGGTTAGCTGGCCAACTCCTGTTGTGATTAGTCAACCGCAAAGAGATTTCCCACTCCTTAGCCTATCACGTAGAATGTCTTGGAGCGCTAGCCAATGGGAGCACAAGTGTTACATAGTGATGTCACTATGTTACAGAAGTAAACAAAGTAGTTTAATCGAGGCGTTTCAGGAAGGGGGGGGGGAAGTGTGTGGGAGAGAAACTTTGGGATTTTAGCTTGTGCAGAACATTTACATGCACACAAACCTTTTTTCATTTCATTTCATTTCAAACCTTTATTTAACGAGATTGGTCCCATTGAGATCATAGATCTCTATTTCAAGGGAGACCTGCAGCATATAGGTTCCACACGAAACTTTATAACACACTACAGAAAAGAGAAACCCCAACAATCATAATAGGTCCTCTTTAAAATAACACAAACAATAAAAACAAAACTATGTTTCAATAACCAGGTAAGGGTTACTTTTGGATTTAAAAGCGTTTAACAATCAATTCATTATTTTCAAGTCAGCAACATATTCCATGCCAAGGGTGACGAATACACAAATACACTTTTTCCATAAAACATGAACAGGCCTCAGATGCAGATTGTCCTCAGTTTTTTTTGCATGATAAAGACACAAACAGTTGGTAGTACAGTAGAAGCTGAGATACATTTTCAGTCACCAGTGTGGGTTAAGCTCCAAAAACAGTACCCATATGCAACATTTACCCATAATGCAACCTCTAGCACCATTCATTAGACCCCCAGATGCCTGGTAATTACTATGTCTCTAAAACTCATTAAACAAATTGCTGAATGTTAAGTCCATAAGTCTACTTAAGCATGTAAATCTTTAATTCCTTTAGTTTTGCTGCACATGCTCATACCTTTGTTGTGCTGATGTACCTTCAGCACTAGATGGCAGTGTTGTAAAGCCTCCTCCTCCTCCTCCTCCTCCTCCTCCTCCTCCTCTTGGTGAATCAGCTGAAACTCTGCACAGCTGCTGCTCTGTAGCCCAATCAGTGTTGATCACCAGCAGTCATTCAGTCTGGGCTGGTGGCCCACTGCAACCTGAGACACCAACTTTTCCACACACACACACACACACACACACACACACACACACACACACACACACACACACACACATGTGTGTGTGTGTGTGTGGAAAAGTTGGTGTCTCAGGTTGCAGTGGGCCACCAGCCCANCAGAACACATTTTATGACCAATTTATGCAGAAATCCAGGTAGTTCCAAAGGGTTCACATACTTTTTCTTGCAACTGTATATCTATGTTCTTAATATCTTCTTAATTTGAGACATTAACGAGAGCTTTTAATCGGTTTTAGGATCTCAGCTATGTATGTTTCTCAAGATCAAACCTTACATTTGACAGCTAAAGCTAAAAACCTACTTAAGTTATACTCCTACACAGTATGTTGCCAAATGTGAATACAAGACGTTTCTTTTTATTACTTTTACTTCAGGAAATGATCTTCACATTGGCTGATTTCTACCATACAAACTGTTTTGAATCAGCCATCTCCTTTTATTTTATTGCAATTTGAAAGAGCCCTTGTCTAAATCTCTAACAATGTTAATGTAAATAACAAAGGACTCTGGGGGAGATGACCCCCAACTCTCTGACTGACCTTTTCATCTTGTCCATGTTCGATTATGAAGCTGATTCATTAAGCCCTAGAAAACCTGCACGTTTTACTCAGAAAGAAATATATTAGCATGAAATAATATTTTACTTGTATCTTTGCCTCAATTTCTGTCTTTCTGACTACTTTCACTTGTGTGCAATGGCACTGTCTAAAATGTGCTTCACATTCTGTCCTAACACCAAGCAGACATCTGTCTTAGTTTAGCCGGAAACTGTAAATGAGAAAAGAGAAACTCTGTCCAAAGGTAGAATTGACCTCCCAGCATCTTTACTTCACTGAAAAACAACTTATGTCATTTGTTTATCTCTGCACTGAAAACTGTATGAGGACTGAAATGACACATTCAATCATGGCCCAATGTTTCCTCGTTGCATGATACACTAGATAACACATTTTAATCCTCTCTCCATATGTTGCTGTTGACGGGGCTTTTTTGGCTCTGCATGAAGGTCATCCCAGCTGTGTGTGTCACCACAGGGCTGGACATTTCTCCAACTTCCCTGTCTGACCTAGGTGCTACATTTTAAGTCATTTTCAAGACTATAAACAATTCCCGTTTCATCTCACTGCGGCTATATTTCCTCTCTCCCCCTCACCGTCTTGTGCTGGGCCTCCATGTTGGCCAGCTGCTCCTCGTAGATAGCCACTTGCTCCCTCAGCGCCAAACACTCTGCTGTCACAGCATCGACATCCTGCACAGAAAATCAAATTAACACAGGCAGCAAGTAAAAAAGTTCAACTTCATTTCAGGAGGTGTCTGAGAGGAACACTGCAGTCTGAGCAGTAAATCACACCACAGGTTGATGAAAAGTAGAACAAAAGTCTTTGTTCCCACCCTGAACAGCCATTTCAGGAACTATCAGCACATCCACCTGTTTCACTGAACAGCAAGTAGACACCGCAATGCAGAGGAAGGGGGAGGAGGAGGAGGAGGAGGAGGAAGATCAGAAGGAGGCTAACTAGATACAAAGCCCAGTCCACCAATCCATCCACCAGTAGGGGTTCTCAGCTCATCTAGTCTTTTTAAAGCACCAGATTAATTTGTGTTGGAGGCAATTACTGTGGGTGCATTTACTTTGAGACTCACGCAGAGAGAGTTTGGTGGAGAAGATGTGGAACCTCGCTGGCAGGGTGGCAGTGTGTTTGATGGACAGCAGTAAGCTAAAGTAGAGAAGTCCTGCTGCTATCGGTGTTCAACAATCTCCCAGTAGCTAAGGAGAAACTTGTTGTTAATCACATTCTGTGCAACTTTAGCTCAAAGCTGTCCGTCAAAGAGGCTGCATTCCTGTATGTGAGGCAGGGGCGGACTGGGACTAAAAGTCAGCCCGGGAAACTCGACCGACCGACCGGCCCAACTCGGTACCGCTAACTCCCGGTATTCCCAATGGCCAGTCCGCCCCTGATGTGAGGGGCACAACTTCACCAGCTCTAACAGTAAGAACAGATAGTTAAAACTCACGTTCAGGATCATTAAGCTACATTAACATTTCAAAATCCAGTGCTTGTTCTATGCCCTGATGAGGACCCTGTGAACCGGTGGGCGTTTCAACCGATATGCCTGACTAAATAAAGGCTTTTAATATAACTTCTCTCCTTGTTCTGCCCAAGAGTGCGTGAAGAACATTTACCTTTGTAATGCCCATTTTCTTTTTATTTATTTTTTTCCCCCATTATACTTTATGAAAAAGACTGAGCACCAGGCCTCCTCATTCATCTACTTCATTGTTATCGTATTTGGATTCTAACTATTGTTGTTGAACTCATTTTGTTTAGCACTAGCTGGCGTAATTATTGTTCCTACAATTATCCTTCACCACTGGAAGAGTCCGACTCTACCAAAAGGTACTAACCAGGTTAAGCTGATGACAGATAATGCTTCATTTGAGTTGATTAAAATGCTAAATTATGAAAGAAAATAACCACTTGACCAGGTCTATGATAATTTTTTGGATTACATAAAAGGATAGAAACAGGTAACTATAACATGTAAGAGGAGAGAAAGATGGTTATTTTGTCAAGCATCCTTCATAGTTAAGGATATAAAGGACACAAGTGACGTAAAAAAACATCAATTGTGCATCAGTGGCAACTGAGTTTGCGGATGCAAAACAATACTGAACTAAAATGTTTAAAATGCCTTTGAGACAGTGAAAATGGAACGGCTTGGGTCATAAAAATGGAGTAGAGCTCGCTGGAGACAAACGATACAATAGTCGGCATTTGACTCTAAAACAAGCCAAAAGTGCGGTGTTTCATCACTGTCAGTCTCCCATTATGCTGGGAGGACTGCAGCTCTCAGTGGGTTGAGCTGTGCAGTGCTCGCTCCTCTCCTCCGCATCTCTGCTCTTCCTCCCTGACAATTTCCCACCAACTCTTGTCACCATGCAGCTGCTTCCAATTCAGCACCAGAGAACTGAGCCAGCAGGAACATTACGGCAACGTATTACAGCCTGCATTACATCTGTAAGCGAGGAATTATAACCTCCATCGCATCTGGCCTGGCTGGGAGGAGGAGGAGGAGGAGGAGGGTGTGGGGGGGTGTGTGTGTGTGTGTGTGTGTGTGTGTGTGTNGCATGATATGTCCCCTTTAAGTAGGAATCAAACCAATTTAGGACTGTTGCCGAAAGTCCCACCCAGTTTTCTAGTCGGTCTAGCAATATAGAATAGAATAGAATCATTTAATGTCATTATAAAGTTGCAAGAAAAAGTATGTGAACCCTTTGGAACTACCTGGATTGCTGCATAAATTGGTCATAAAATGTGTTCTGATCTTCATCTAAGTCACAACAATAGACAAACACAGTCTGCTTAAGCTAAAACCACACAAACAATTATATGTTTTTATTGAACACACCATGTAAACATTCACAGTGCAGGGTGGAAAAAGTATGTGAACCCTTGGATTTAATAACTGGTTGACCCTCATTTGGCAGCAATAACCTCAACCAAACGTTTCCTATAGTTGCATATCAGACCTGCACAACGGTCAGGAGGAATTTTGGACCATTCCTCTTTACAAAACTGTTTCAGTTCAGCAATATTCTTGGGATGTCTGGTGTGAATCGCTCTCTTGAGGTCATGCCACAGCATCTCAATTGGGTTGAGGTCAGGACTCTGACTGGGCCACTCCAGAAGGCCTATTTTCTTCTGTTGAAGCCATTCTGTTGTTGATTTACTTCTGTGCTTTGGGTCGTTGTCCTGTTGCATCACCCATCTTCTGTTGAGCTTCAATTGGTGGACAGATGGCCTTAAGTTCTCCAGCAAAATGTCTTGATAAACTTGAGAATTCATTTTTCCGTCGATGATGACAATCTGTCCAGGCCCTGAGGCAGCAAAGCAGCCCCAAACCATGATGCTCCCTCCACCATACTTCACAGTTGGGATGAGGTTTTGATGTTGGTGTGCTGTGCCTTTTTGTTCTCCACACATAGCGTTGTGTGTTCCTTCCAAACAACTCAACTTTGGTTTCATCTGTCCACAGAATATTTTGCCAGTAGTGCTGTGGAACATCCAGGTGCTCTTTTGCAAACTTCAAACGTGCAGCAATTTTTTTTTCTGGACAGCAGTGGATTCCTCCATTTTATGACCAACTTATGCAGAAATCCAGGTAATTCCAAAGGGTTCACATACTTTTTCTTGCAACTGTACATGAACACACAAAAAGGCCGGCTAGCTCAAAGCTAACATCTGTACAGCTTGTATAGTATGTTGGCTACTTTTGTCAAAAAAACCTTCATATTCAACACAAAGATATGAGAGACACATCTGTCACGCAATCTTGGCTTTAAGGTTAATAGATACAGTACATGTTCCAAAATGTCAACCTTGTCCAATGCACATGATTACCTTTATCACATCCACACACACACCCTGCTGCCTCCACCTTCTGCAATGCTCTCCACGTCGCCAGGAGATGACAGACGCGCCCCAGTGTCAGATCTGGAGGCTGCAGGCAGGGAGGGAGGCAGCTGAAGCGGGACCAGCTCCATCACTCTGCGTTTCCCTCTGCAGAGCTGGGCCGCCCGGCGTTTAACACACTCCCTCTGGGACACGCTCGATAACTCGCAGTCCGGGAAATGCAGCTGAATACCAAATGAAAACAGAAGTTCCCTTTGTTTTATTAACTGTTGTTATTATCGCCACTTCCAGATACCCCCATTCCCCTGACAAATCGATAGCCATGTCGTTATTTGTGTGGAGGGCAAAGGAGAGAAAATGTTAGATTGCTGCTGCAGCTCTGTAACAGTTCATTTTCTCTGTAATGGATGTGGGTTTTTTACTCAAGGGGCTATGTATAATACATGTATGTTGAGGTCTTTCATGTGTGTAAAAGGCTTTAAAATGTAGTGCATGTGTTTGTATTTGAAGAGTTGGAATGGTACAAAGTACATTTACTAATGTTTTGTATTTAAGAATGATTAAGGGTACCTTCATTTGACTATTTTTCTATGTTATACCACTTCGACTGCACAACCATGTTATGTATTTCAGCTTAAGTTAATAGTTACAAATCAAGATTTTACATAGAAAACATGCTATATGCTAACATAATTGGATGAACGGTTCTTGTCAAAACTATTAAACATATACAATAGATCAAATTAGATCCCCCCCCAGTCCAACTACAACAGTAGATGGCATGATTTGTATCCAGCGATTGAAGTTTAGCTGAGAAAAAAAAGTACTCTGTCACAGATCACCACTGTGTGCATGATGTGCATAAACTTCACTTCTGTGTGTTTGTGTGTGTTGCCATGTTGCAGGCGGTGGAGAGCATGCTGGAGCCAGATGAAGGGACGACAGGAGCGATGAGAGCTATTACATTTGGCGTCCCTGACATCACTGCGGCCCTGGATGTGAAGGAGTACTACCGCCAGCTGGCTGAGAGCCTCCAGGTACAACAAAAAATACATAAACATGTCATGAAGGGGAAACCTTTTAATGCCGGATACTTTACAGTAGCATGTCTGTGAACAACCGTCGGATCACAACAAAGTTATTTCTGACTTTAGTTCTCATCATACTATGACCTCAGTCAAACTCATGCACACCAATGGTGGACACACTAACTACATCTTTGGGTTAAAGAAATATCTTGGTAAAATACATTAAGGATTTATAAAATGTAACTTTTCAGGTTCAAACTTGTATTTTAGGTCTCTACTAGTTGTTTGCATGCTCTAATGTAAAAACAAACACGTTATTTTCTCGTAGTGTCTGTCTAAATATACCTAGATTCACACAAAACAGAAAATACATGAGAAAAGTCCAAAAAAGGAATACAAACTTGTGAGGCAGAACTTTGTTTTTTCTTCTCTCTTCCCCCATTAATCATCTTGTGACCCCTCAGATTTATCTTGTGACCCTTTGAAAGGGAGGTTGACCCCTAGGTGTGGCAATCACAGGACAAAACGACTTGCCTATAAAGAAACACCAGATAAACCTTGAACAAGCAACAGCAAAATGACAGTTGCACCTCGATGCATCAGTATTAAAAAATACTTTTACATTTCATACTTTAATTCTCATAATTCTGTAATTGTACTTCATTATAAGTTTGAATAACTTTTGTTTGACTTTTTAATTGCTTCTCTTATGCGAGTAAAAAGGATTCGAGCATCTCTTCCACCAGCAGCTGCCATTCTCACCCTGCTACTGACCACCGCCCCCCCCTCCTCTCCCTCTGACACGCTCAGGTCCAGATGTAAATCTCAATTTTCACAAATCACACAACGATACTCCGACTTGTTTTCTTTCCCTCTTAACACAACACCAGGGAAGAACTTGAGAATCAGGGGTTCAGCACTACACCAGGAACAGCATGCCTTTGTATACCTGTGTGTGTGTTATGTGTGTGTGACGTGCTGCATTGGGGTCAGACTATAGCTCCGGTGGGTCTGACCCCCTCTGGGGCGAGGATGTCTGCCTGGTTCAGAGGTCAGGGCTGTAATCAGACTGCTGGCCGCCTTCCCAGGCTCCTCTGCAGCACTGGAGTGGACGCTGGTGTGTGTGTGTGTTTGTGTCCTTCATTTAGAGGCAGGGTATCCAGCCTATGTATATTATATTTTTATTGATCTATTTGTGTGTCTGTCAAAATGGATGGTTTTTGTTCCCCCATACCCCATCTATTCCCCCTCCCCATGTCTTTCCTCCCGCCAGCTGTACACCGTCCTGTCTGGCCTCGATTATGAAACGCAATTGTCTCGATGCTAAAAATGATTGCTATTGGGTTTTGAACAGTAATGGTGATTGCTGGCTGGCTCCCACACACCTGTGCACCCTTGTGTAGCTTGTTCTGCTGCATTTGTTCCGTCTAATCAGCAATGTGCTGGAGAGCTTTAGCCATCAGACGCTCTGAGAGGCTCTGATTGCTCTTTGCTCCCCTGTCAGAGTGCACTTACTGCCCAAAAGAAAGCGCTAACCTCAATGCTCCTGTGCATTTCCAGTCTCAAAATGAAAGGTCAGAAGTTTCACAGCGGCACTTATTCCACTTCTTCTGTCTTTGCAGTTTGAGTGCGGTGCAGCATCCTCTGCTGTGGTTACCCGTGGTGATGGAAAACAACTGCAAGTGGGAGGAGCTGCAGGGTCAACGGTGAAAGACCTGTCAAAGATGAAGGACGTCAGTGAAGTGAAGAAGCTGGTGAGAGTACAACTGCTTTCTCACTTTTCATTTGTTTTTAGAGGGTCTGTTCACGCAGACCACACAAAGTAGTGCTAACATTAAGACTCATTTAGGATTTGGTTTTGACAAGACTCTGAGAATCCACTGCCACGCACACTTCGAAAATATTGTTGTTGTACTGTTCCAATGTCCAGCATACTGGAATTCTACCGAGCCCGGCGTACTTCGTTTGGAGACATTTCGAGGCTGCACATGTGTAGACTCCGCGGTCTTAAAATCCCCACAATGCTTTGCGCACGGACCAATTTCCCNAATAAATACCTCACGATGTCTATCTAATTATGAACTTGCTTTACTTTCACGGAACACATTTTTGGTGATAACAAATGTAATAAAGTAACATGTTTACCAACACATGTTCTACGCCACTACATACTTACATTTAAATGTTTGCCTGCGTCGGTTCAGCCATTCTCCGCAAGGGTTTTTGAAATTGGTCCTTGCGCAAAGCATTGTGGGGATTTTAAGGCCGCGAAGTCTACCCATGTGCAGCCTCGAAATTTCCCCCAAACCAAGGACGAGGCCTCGGTGGAATTCCAAGTATGCTGGACATTGGAACGGTCCTTCTGCGCCACTTGATGACGTAGCATCCTTGAAATATTGGCTTGGAAGCCAATATCCTCGAGATTGAGAAACGGCGTTTGTTTTCCGAATGCCAGGAAGTATTCTTGCATCGCTTCTGAAGCAAGTGACTCTGAAGACATGTGCTACCAAGCAAGCATACATTGAGAAACACCCCATGTGTATTCTTTATGCTAAGCTATGTGAACCAGCAGTTAGTGCTAGCTGGATTTTTCATTAACAGATAATCGACTCAGCTAGCTCTCGACAAAAAAAAGTGAATAAGCGATTATCATAAAAATGAGCTATTTCCGTTAAATTAAAAATAGTGCTGAGTAAGAAAATCTGTATTTTTGGGGGTTAAACTGACCCTTTACAGTAAGTCTCAGATTTACCCATCATTAAAATTAATGTTGCTGCCTGCTGATTCAGATCTTCCCAGGACACGTTTCCCAGCTCCTGACTGACAAGAAAAGCGAGGAGTCTTACAACCCACGACTGGCCATCAGCTCCTAAATCAAACACAAAGTTTAAAATGAATGGGTTCCCACAGCAGGCGAAGGCAGGGGAGAGCAGCTGAGTGACAGCGGAGCAACAGTGTGGGAGATCCTGCTGACCAGAGTGTTTACTCTGCGGACACTTTCAGCGGGAGATGTGAAGGGCTCGGCTTCAGTTCAGACAGGATTTATGGCCCTCTGTGTCCTCAGTTATTAAGCTCAGTCTTTCAAAGCGCCTGCAGCATCGGAAATGTCTTAAAACTTGACACACACACACACACACACACACACACACACACACACACACACACACACACACACACACACACCTCTCTCTACACACACACACACACACACACACACACACACACACACACACACACTACTACACACACACACACACACACACACACACACACACACACACACACACACACACACACACACACACACTACTACTACTACACACACACACACACACACACACACACACACACACACACACACACACACACACACACACACACACACACACACACACACACACACACTACTACTACACACACACACACACACACACACACACACACACACACACACACACTAACTACTACTACTACTACTACTACTACTACTACTACTACTACTACACACACACACACACACACACACACACACACACACACACACACACACACACACACACACACACACACACACACTCTGACAGGAGACTTCCTCTGCAAATGGAAGAGAGAAAATAAACCTTTATCACATATCTCTCATCATCAGAAAAATAAAGCAACAGAGTTTTGAGTGAAATAGCAAAGTATGGCAAGTGAGATGGACGTAGACGGAAGTCAGTCATAAAATAAAAATAAAATACAGAGTTTAATCCCAGCTCAAATGTACCTTAAAGGGTTGTCATATTGTTTTTTTATTGTAATGTTACCTGCCCTGTTTCTTGTCTTAAATATGTGTCCATGTTGATGTTGCTGTGATGAAAGGAAGAATCTTAAAAAAAGAGACGAAACAGGAAATTATGACTCAGGTAAAATCAGCAGGTGACCCAGAGAAAATTCCTCCTCTTCCTGCACTTTGGTCTCTTCGACATCCATCAGTGGTTAGACCACATCTGTATCAAACATGGCGGTTTACTTCTCATTACTGCGGCTCTACCTCCAGCTCTTTAAATAAACAGTGAGCCTCTGTAACCACAGCAGAGCTCTCCCGACATCATCTACTTTTCTTTAATATGCAGTGCTCAGTTCTGCTCCATCCAGCCTGACGGATGAACAGCTCGGCCTGATCTGCTCTGTTTCCTCTCTCGCCGCTGATGGATGCCTCGGGTCTGGTTTCTCACTGAGACACAACATGGCCAAACAAACAGATTGCAGTGAAATCAGCCCCGACGCAGAAATGTATATAATGGAGCAGACACTGATGGGCCACTACTGAGGGTAGGAGTAAGTGACTCGCCCAGGTTTAATAGTCATCATCAGGGTCTTCCTCTGCTCACATGATCGCGCTGAAAGACGACCGCCTGGATCCCCATCTGGCTGTGACAGCTAATTGTTGAATTTCTGTGATTGCTGTAATTACTCACGGCAGGACGGCACAGCCTCTGACACAGGAGGGGGTGCAGAAGTAAAGAAACCGGTTTTATCTGTCTAGTACAGGTTGATTTGCATACTTTACTTTGGTTTCTCAGAGCCAAATTTAAGTCAGTTTTATGTTTACAAAAAGGATAAAATAACTGTAATGTGATTGGTCGTTGAGACTAACCCACTAAGAATGATCCCATTTATCCTTTGGGTTATTGTTTGTTATCATATCAAACTTATAGTGGGCAAAATGAAAGTCAAAGGATCACAAAGATACTAAGATGTATTCATCTTCTGGGGATCATGAATTTATGAACCAATTTCATGGCAGTCAATCTTATAATTGTTCAGATTTTTCAGTCTGAACCAAAAATGTCTGCACTGAATGACTGACAGACATTGCCATCGAGAGTAAGTCTTTTTAAAAGCTCACATAATCCGACAAAACTAACAACTAGCTGGCGAATAAAGTGAAATATCATGCAGCTAAAAATCCAGACATACAGTATTTCTCAGTTGTTGGGAAGCTAAAGATGGTGGCCAAAAACATGATGGTGACCTTGAAGGGAACATCTCAATGTTATGACTATGTTTTTACTGACCATATAACTAAGTAGAAGTCTTTAATTCTGTGTTTCTATAGATTGCAGAGCTACAGAAGGAGCTCGCTGAGCTTGAGAAGTGTAACGAGGAGCTGGAGGACGAGGCTGAGATGAAGAAGGCTGCGTACATGGACGAGATCGCTGAGTTAGAGGTCTGAGAGTCGACTGATAAAAGACTAATCATAAGATGTGAAGGACCAGTGGTTATGTAGTATATTAATCTCTAATCCCAACATGCTGTGTCTGTGTGTTTCAGGGTACTTTAGATGAAATGCGGCAGCAGGAGGAAGACTTCCAGGTGCAGATGAAGGAGCAGTGTGAGGACTACAAAGAGCTGCTCAGCGAGAAGATGGCCCGAGAAATGGAAATAACCGCCTACAGGTCAGACAGTCATGCTGATGTTTTTTGTGTAAAACTGCTGTATAATAACTTGGCTTTTCAGTT
Organism: Notothenia coriiceps; assembly: GCF_000735185.1. Lineage (NCBI taxonomy): Eukaryota > Metazoa > Chordata > Actinopteri > Perciformes > Nototheniidae > Notothenia > Notothenia coriiceps. The sequence continues at coordinate 121,277 of NW_011336016.1, forward strand.
TAGAGCGCAATTGATTATTAATGGGAGCTTGGAAGCATACAAATGTACACTATAATGATTGAGTAATTAAACAAAGAGTTTGTTTTACGAAGTGGTTTCCGGTTTTAATTACTTGGTCCGTTTGTTTTGGCATGGAGAAGACCTCTGAGGATAATTCATCTTTCCGTAAAAATGTCCTGAACAATGAATTAATCCTGAACGAACTTCGGTGAATAGCTGACTCTGATGACGACAGCGACAACACCACACTCCGTCTTTTGTTATTGTAAGGATTGAGAGACCCCTAGAGGCAATAAAATTACATATTGTGCATTTAAAGAAAAATGCATAAGGAACCATAATGTATGAGTACTGACGTAATGCTCAGAGCTGCCATATGTACAGCTCTGATCGTCAAAACTCTTATTGCCCTCTTAAAAGAGCTATAGGTTGTTATTACAAACTGAGACCCCTAACATTTAAGAAGGCTTTGTGACAGTGAGGTCTGACTGTTAGTGAGACTGTCGGTCACGGTGTGGCTATGAACCAGCCATGTCTTTCTGGAGAACATGGAACATTTCCTGCCAACAAAAACACAGCACCAGGTGGTTTCACTGATTAGTTTGTCATGTCCTGTCAAAGGTGTCATAGTCGAATGCTCTACTTTCTGATTGCAATTAAAAAAAAAAAGTACTCCATGGCATACTGTATATTGTAGATTCCCATCTCTGCTGTAGGGTTCAAATGAAAACCGATGTCCCCTACGGTGCCACGCATTTAGACCTGTCGAGAAGAATGAAATGTAGGGCCAAAGCATATCATAACCCTGCGATGATCTCATTAGATTTAAATTAGCTTGATGCTCCGTTTGACTTTCTTTACGTACTATATGAGTCGATCGTGACTCACACGTGAAAAATGACCTGTCCATTGTCCCTGTTTTTTACACAACATCAACAAGAAGTCTCTGCGTAAGCGTCACTGTGAATAATGCAAGGAGTATTTCCACAAGATCCTGTGTATAGGTCCAATATTATCTCATATGATGTCACCTGGACATACGCATTGTCCATAAGAAGATATTTCTGCGAAAACAAAGGGCTGACATTACTGGGGTCACAGGAAGCGGCTTCTGAATATGATGCAGTTTCCTGTATGTGACCTTGACGTCGTTTCATGTCCCTCCCGTCTTCCACTGAGGCTGTTTAACCATCTGGTGGTGGTGGTATGTGGACTGACGCAGTTCAACCATTTCATCCTTCTGCCACGGACTTCCTCCCGGCCCCTCCATCGCAGAACTGACTGCATTTGACCCCCAGGGGGCCCCCGCTGTGCTCAGACCCTCACAATGGCTCATTAGAATGGGCAGAGAGGACCTCACACTGTCAGCGCTGAGTGCTGGGCCTACGCCAGCTCTTCTCCACGGCAGCCTGTTAATGTCAGCCTCCCCTTACACACATTTCTAAATTCGCCACAGTTTTAATTCCCTCTCGTTACCCAGCAGACTGTCCCAAAGACTTCTAAGGCTCACAGTCAACACCAACTTTCTTCCCCTTCCCTTTTTTATTTACTGGATGTTTTGTCATCCGTGATTAAAACCATGAATAAGAAATGTTTACTCTCTCCGTGCCGTGGCAAACTGTCTGCACAACAGACCCTAATGACCCCAGGCTGCCATTACCGGGTGGCTTATCGCCTGTGAAAGCATCTTAGAGCAGTTTAGGCAGATGCTCGCTGCTTTTTCTCACTGCTAATGTGAACCATATTACACTGTAATTCATTCTGCTGTACTGCTGCTGCATGACTCAGCAACAAGTAGCTAAACGAAGGACTAAATCCTTTCAAGTAAAGTGAGGTGGATGAGTGCACTGAGGGTCCTATCTTAAAGCTGCTATAATTGGTATTCTTGAACTAATATTGAATCAAAGACTTCCGTCAGCGCTCCTACTGCGCTAAATAACATCTTTCACTTCACTGTTTTAGTTTTCTTGACTTCCCTGCTTTGGTTCACTCTCACCTCCCTCAACACCAGCGTTTCCAGATGCAGCCGGCAGCTGTTTTCAGGGAAAGTCCCAAACAACAGACAGAAACAGTTAGCAGATAGCTGGTAAACATAACGGAGCATTTAGTAGCTGAGCTTCTTTTGGTGTTTATTTACAAATAAGTTGATTCATCTTTGCTACTAATTTGGATTCATTGGATTCAGGTTACTGAAATGTGAATTTTCAGACATATTTAAACTTTTGAAAATAACCAACAACTTTCAAAACATTCTCAAACAATGGTTTTGTGGCCCAAGTAAATCTGAGGATCCTTTGGGGTCAAAAACCTCTTTTAAGACCCGTGATCTATGCTTTTGCCGAAGCCATCAGACTCCATTGACAAAAAGAGTCATTTCACCTCACAGAAAACGGGGGGTTGCTGGTCTACCACCGCCTCAATCGGATAATAAGTGTTATTGTGTGACTTTGGTGATTCCAAACATATCTTCTAAAACAACAAATTCACACAATAACTCGATTTCACAAACCAATCGAGGCAACAACTTCCTAGTTATGCGATCCAACTCTTTGTCAATGGAGCCTGGTAGCTTTGGCAATAACATATATAGCAGCTTCAACTCCCCAATGGAAAGGGCTCAACTTTGAAGCTCAATAAATTACAATGTTCTTTCTCTCTGTTATTGTCTCCCCTTTACTCTGTGTTAATGTATTCCTCTGGTTTAGGAGTCTGTTGGAAGAAGAGGAGTGCCTGTGTGGCCAGTGACTCGAGAGTCAGACTGGATGCTCCCTCTCACATGGATTAGAAAACAAACCAAAGAGAACCGTGAAACACACACTTGGATGAAGCTTAAGGTACCAACGCAGCAATTAAAATATAACTTATCACGACAGATTAATGCCGCCTGGAGGCCTGAGCCGGGCGGTGATAACAGGTCGCTGGCAGATGACCTCGAGACTCCAAGAAAGATGGAGCTGTCTAAAAGAGGTGGGAGGATGGGGGCCGGGCGATGAGTGTGTATCCATTCAGTGTCTGTCTGCGATATTTCCTTAAGTGGGTTTTATCTCTACCAGCTCCCTGATATGATTCATAAAAGTGTTGTCTCCTCTTTGAAGAACGATCTCCACACAAACACACACACACACACACAAGTTTAACTGTGCGGCTCCGTGAAGTAATCCCCCCTCTGATACCACCTCGTCCATCACCCAAACTCTGTCTGATTACCGGCTCTTAACCTTTGACCCCTTCACTGTTAACAAACATATCGACAGCTCTACTTTTTGGTACTTAAAAGCCTCCGACCTTCCCTTTGCTTTTACAGTCATGCATTCGTGTTTAGTTTTACTTATAACTGACAGTCAAGTCTTTAGCACACTGTTTGCTTTTCAAATGATTCATGACGCTTTTTCTGCTTTTGCACAAAGAGCACCTGGATGTTTCTACAAGGAGAGCCGGTGTGATTCATTATTCCTCCTTTGAAAATCAATTTCCCAATTTGCTGTCGTTTCAGATATAAGGATCTGCATTCCTCTGTAGTCTTTTCCTTATTTTCTACACGACTTTTCAAGCTGTCTGTGATAAATAATTTTTTCTTTACGCTTCTGCCCAAGCGTCAGAATGTGCTTTAGATTTAAATGAAATAAAACCATTTGCTCGAGAGATCATTCCTTACTGTGTGATTTTCTTTTGTGAAAGTCTCTGTTTCATGAGAACTCCTTGTGAATCTTGGGGCTTAAGACTTTCCCCACACTATAAAACTATACAGAGCGAGATCAGAGTGATTAATGTTCAGTGATCCTTCTTTCATTCATCTTCATGTTCAACGTGAGACTCAAACATTCCCAGCTATTAACCATCTCAAAGGCTTGTTAGGTCTGCCATAAAAATGACAAATGCTGCTAATAACAGATCAGATAAGATTAGCCACACTCAGTGAACCTCTGTAATAATTGAGTTCAGTGTCTGGAAAGAGGGCTGGGAACGGTTGGACACAGTGACTTGTTTAATTGTGCCGACATAAAACATGGCCGGCTCAGGAGGAAGCAGATTTGTCTGTTTTTCTCAGCCCGCTAAGCTCAGTAGAGACCTGAGAGGAGAGCAGGTAGAACATATTGTTTCCCCTCAGTGCTCTTCTTTAAAGAGCAAGTGAACCACACAATGTTCCTGATCTCATGAGACGGCTCTGCATCGTCGTAAATATAAAAGTATCTAACATAGGAGAAAATTGGCTTCCTTTTAGTTGTGTTTTCCCACTTTTGTATTCTTTGCCTCTTGGGGAAAGGTGGTTGACTGCTTTGCAAAACAAGGAAATACACCACAATAATAACACTTTTGACTTTCAGGAAATGCTTCATCTATCCTTCTCTTTTAGATGTGCGTCTTTACAGGACAAATGACCTGCATTCAAACAGCTTTGCAAGGGAATACATTATTAATCCAAGTAGCAGGAGTCAACTCTAAGAATATCTGTGAAGGGATACGTTTTAAAGGAAACATATTTTAAGGCAAATTGAGGTTAAGGGAATATCAAAAAAACCCAAGTGCAGACCTCCACCAAGAATGTTTTTAAGTGAAAGATTACGCTTGTATCTTCCTTCTTCACCTATGATTAACCCTTCCACCAAGATTCATCAAATACTGCCAGTAGTTTTTCTGAAATCCTCATGACAAACCAAACCAAGAACTAAGCCTCCTAAGCAGAGGTAACAATTAATATCCAGAAAAACAACAGGCATGTTGTGCTTGTAAAGGGGTTAAAAAAATATATCAGCATAGATTTAAAAGGGAAACAAAGCCCCACGAGACGGGTCTGTGAGACTTTGTGGGCACAGTGCTTGTGCTAAAGGCTAACAAATGGAAGCTAACTTGCCTGCCATAATAATTAAAAAATACTGATGTTTAGCAGGTATTATATTTCCCGTGTTCACCATCTAAGCTTTGCACATTTGCTAATTCGTACGAAGTGCAAAATACAGCTGAAGCTTGTTTAGCATAAGTATTTTACAAATGTACACTTTGACCTATGATTATGAGTATCTCTTAGTGGAACATGTCTAAACCATCCTGCAATTGTTGATATATTTCACAAAAAACACTTTTATCAACTTTATGGTGGCACTAAATGGAAAGTCAACGAATCACAAACGTCTTCTAGATTTATTCTCTAGGGATCATGATTTTCTGAACCAGTTTCGTGACAATCCAATAGTTGTTGGGATATATGTCTGAAGTGATGGTCACACTGACAATATGAAAAACATCAATGGTACACTGGAAATCACTCTATTCATTACAAATAGAATATTCTCAAAATGACAATAGATTGTTTAATAATCTCATGACCATTTACAACATAATATAAAAAAGACCTAGACAATGCTTATTGCGTAAAATAAAGCAAACCACGGGACCCCTTATAGAACTCAATCATATTTTGTAATGAATACTAACACGAAGAATATCACACTCAAGCTTTTATTCAACAAACTGATGTTACTACTAAAGCAAAGTCTGTACAATGTCTCGTGCTTCTTTTCTAACACAATTAAGTATTTCAAAGACTTGATATTTGTGAGTGACCTCTGTGCTCCTCTGTATTCCTTTGCCCTCGTCACACGTCCTTGACAACTGAGGAAAATGCGCGTTAACCTCTCGAAGCCGGTCAGTGACACCGAGCGGCCCGGGGCAGGACTGTGTCACCTCTGCTCCTTGAAGCCGGACAATTTGATTTGAAGGCGGAGATTTTCAATGCTGAGTCATGGATCAGTGGTCAGCCAGTGGCTTGGCCTTTTCATCCCCTTTTTTTTCTTGGATCTGCAGATGGATGGGGGGGGGGGGGTTGAGAAAACAGGCGAACCTGCCCAACACTAACAAACAAAGAAGGCTCTGCTGGGAATAAAGCAGAGTTTGGTTCCTCTGGGTAACGTTTGCTGTGAGATTGAATGTTTAAGATGGTTTGCTGAAAGGAACAATTTCACACAACATGTGCTGTGGATATAACATCCCATTAGCTTCACATGGTGCGGGAATGTCTTTACATTAAGAGTGGCAGGGCCAGGCTGATAAATTATGACATCTGAGTCCACATATCTTCAATCTGCAGCAGAGGAATCAGATTAAGGCCTGAGGTAACGGTGGTCCAGGTCAGCTTGTGTGACTTCACTCAGCTGTCACCTACACATAGGTATCCCCCCCCCCCTTCAGGTTCACCCAGACAAATAAACACTGTCCTCAGTGAGGACAAAAGTAATTTTTTTAAGTCTCTTCATGGCAGCTTGGACGTAATGAACCAAGCTGGTGTTTACAAAGCAAATAAATAAGAGAGGACGGGGTTGAATCAAGGATGAAAATAAGAACAGTCAAAATATACAAAGGAGGGTGAGCTATTGAGAAAGTATTTCCTTAACAAGAGGGGAACAAATAATAAATTATGGGGCCCGATCTGCCTCGAGGAAGGACTGGCACGCCTGAGGGTTGAAGGAAGTGGGCATCCCTCTCTTTTTATAGGGGTCGTGGACAGGCTTCCTCTGTGGGAGCATCACAGGGTCCTGAGAGAAGACTCCTCTCAGGAATGTTTACTCACGCAAACACACACACACAGCTCTTCACACACACAGCTTAAACGCCATGCTGGATGAAGATGGTGGTAGTGTGACTGCATAACTCCCGGGTCCCCCATCATGTCATCGCTGTAGTTTCTGCTCTCCTCATATCAGCAGTCCCACTTGGCCTGTATAACTGAGACACTGCTGACAGCCGTGACCTCACATTTACCCCAAACTCCCCCTTGTGTTTGTCCCAAAGCAGGTGGCAAACACCCTCAGACCCCACACTATCGTTCTTGGTCCAACATGCAATATGAGATTTTGATACCTTTATTTCTTGACACTTTCCAAACAACTCTGGTTTTTGGATGAGGAGATAAACCAAAGCAGCTTTTTATTTTTTTATTTCCCTAAACTCCTCACAACTGTGTGAGGAGTTTAGGGAAATAAAAAAATAAAAAGCTGCTTTGGTTTATCTCCTCATCCAAAAACCAGAGTTGTTTGGAAAGTGTCAAGAAATAAAGGTATNTAAGTCACTAGCACCATCCCCCACCTCCCCCGTTGACGAATTTACTAGTGGTACCGAAGTTGGGCTGGTCGGATCCCGGGCTTGATTTTTAGTCGCCAAGTCCACACTGGCTACCATGACGTAAGATCGCCCATTATTGACGACCTAATTCCTAAATTTCTAAACAGAGTACAAAATAACCGACCGTCAGCCTCATTATGAGCTCTCAGACAGTTCAAAATTAAACTGTCATCGCTTGTCTGAGCTTGCGCTGCTGCTGTGCGCCATGTGCGTTTACATGCAGATGCTGGGATCCTGAACGGTCAGCTGGAGTCGCTGTGCCCGATGTGCGTCCACCCATAATTTGGCGGACTTGAAGAATCCCGAGAAGATCCAGAATGGTCAAATTGAAGGGCAGATTAATGGTTATCAAAGTACAAATATCCAAAATCAGTTCAGTAACGGTTTTCAAGGGGACAATATTTACTCAAATTGATGGGTTTGGATGATGGGGGAAAATCGTGTCACAGGCTCTTTAAGTAACAGGACTGAAATAGACGAGGCATGCTACAAAGGGTGATCTGTTTGGTATTTTGAGCAAAACACTTCAGAGACTTGTTTTACATAAATATGGCCCTATGATAGCTTTAAGACATTTTTGCACAGCGTTTTGTGCAGCATTAGCGATGTTATTTGACATGATTCCATATTAACCACACTTAATATAATCGCACTATGCTGTAAAGTTTAGCAGTATCATCTTTCTTAATATGACCGACGTTCCTTTCCAGTGGGCCTGTGTAGGTTTGTAAGACGTAACCTTGCAGCCAGAGCAGCTCGTCCCTCCGAGGAGCCGCAGGCTGATCAGCTGTGTCTCTCTGACAGCCCAGTATAAGGGGCCGCCACCGCTGCCCTTTATTAGTGATAACTTGAAATAGAGCAGCACTGTAATCATGTCGGTGCTGACCTTCGCCTTGACCAGAACTGCATAATTGATGTTATTAACTCCTTGAGGAAGAAGGATGGTCCTCTGAGGTTGTGTTGTGGCTCAGGGATCGTCACAGGTGAAATATTTTCTCAGCAAAATTGCCATACTGACAATATAGGATGTTTGCCACATGGGAGTGTTTTTGCTAAGGTGGTGATGATGATGATGGTGATAACAACATGGGAGAGATAGGAGGGGAAGTAGAGCTGTAAATATAGGAAAGACATGAGGCTGCAGAATATAGATGAGGTGGTAAATAGTTGTTGGTCCTGCTGTAATGACATATTTTCAAAAGCTGCAGTAGGAACCACACGCAGCTCAAATGACAAATCCTGCTTTGAGTCTGGAGATTGTTGTGGCTGAATGGCGGGGGAAGTGTTCGCACAGAGCCGCGGGCTGAGGATGTTAATCTTAAACTGTATCAAAGAGCGGGGGGCTCATGGAAAATCTCTTGCAGAGCCAGAGAAAATTAACCTGTAAGAGTCCAGTCCCCATTATTGCATCCCTGGCAGAGGGTCACCATCTGGCAGAGATCTATTGCACAATTACTGGAGGCGCTGTGACTGTCTGCAAAATAAAGGCCCTCAGATGGAATCATAGAGGAGCAGCTGAATCTTATAACCAGGAGCCCGTCTGCAAATACAGATGTAGTCTGGCCTTTTTGAAAGCACCAATTTGACTGCAAACTTGCAGGCTCAAACCAATTACATGACAAACTGTTGCTTCATTGAAGTTGAATTACTTACTTTTTGGCAATTTCAGGGCTGCAACACAGTGTTTCATTTTCACTTGGAAAATTTTTACAAACTACTATTTGTGTGGGCACTGAAAAAACTATAAGTGACTTTAACCTGTTAAGCCCTGAGCCTGTTTTTCAGGTCTCGAAAATTACATTCCCAGAACAAACGACTATATCTCTCCTTCTAAAAGGGGTAAATTAATAATATTTTTTCTCAAAGCAATGCTAAACCTGTGAGTTGGATGTAGAAAAGTCAGAATCAATATAGAATATTTTTTATTTTAAAGTAAATTCAGATTGAACATAGTCACAACATTTTAAATTATAGTGTCCGTCCAAAAAAAAAACGATTACCGATAGTGAAACCACCCTATGATGTGGATAGTTGAGTATTATTAAAAGCTTTTATGTGTATCCAAACTATCACAATGGACCTGCTCGTATCATTTCACCCCCTGTCACATTGACCCTGAGCAGACCACATGTCTGAGTTGATACCCGTTGGAAAGATGAAGATTCTTAGCTTTCTAATGAGTATCAATATTGTCTTTGTCCTCCAAATATTAGCAAAATACGTCACTTTGCATAATGAATGTCATCGAACATGATTTGAGGGAAAAAGTCCTTCAAGTTTGCAGTTACTTTCTGTAGGTATTTATTCAAGGAGTGAACCATACCATAAAACGAATTCATCTAGAGCTGTTTGCACAAAAAACCAGCTTATGCGGCACACATCTATTCCCATGTACATGGCCATGTGACACCCCAGACCCACATGCACACCCGTACCTCCACGTGCACGCCGTACTTCACGTTGGCACGCCGCGTACTCACGTGCACACCCATACCCACTGTGCACAATCATCAATATACAATTTTGGAAAAACACTATGAACTAAATACTTAAATGAACTGATTGCAGGTTAACCTCAACAACCATTAGATCATTTGGCACAAAAGTTAATTTAGAGGAGAAGAGCCAGCAACAGAACAGATTAAATATACTACACAATATAAAATAGCAAAGCAAAACAACAGAGTAGTGGTACACCAGTACTTAAAACCAATTCTGAAATATAGTATTTACAGCATTTATAGCAAGAATGACATTATGTTTGATGTTATTATGCTACTCTCACTCACTTAAGGCATGACCCGGTGGCCCCGGTTTTAAGGTGGGGCACGGTGATGTCTTTGGTTTCCTCAGTTGCGAACTCTCTGCATCTTCTCAAAAGAGCTACCACTGCCGTTTTCATCAAGACCCAGGGGGAGGTCAGTTCAGTGGGACGTGC
>NW_011336016.1:131375-141523 GCF_000735185.1 Notothenia coriiceps
AGACTGAGGACGGACAGAGGACAGACTGATGACATACTGAGGACAGACTCAGCTCAGGGCTTACACCGACCCGACCATTTGCTGTATTGGATTCTTGGCAGATGGCCTGCGTGGATCTTGGCCACCCTTGAATTTAGTTCTCATGTTAAGCTTCACTTGTCAGTAAATGGGCTGCACCCTGCACTTACCCTACAAACAGGAACTCATGTCTTCTAGTGTTGTAATGGTTTCTTATCAGTGAGAAAAAACTCATATCACATAGCTGTGTCTGCAAGAAGCCCTCCCACCTACTGTAGCACTTAACCTGATTGTTTTTCTGGGGTTTCTGCATGGATGAATGGATTACTACAGTCAGTGTATATAAATACACTATAAGGATGTGTTTGATTGAATTATATTGAATAGTTATGATCTTTTGTACAGTTTACAATCAACGTTTTTTTTGTAATCTACCCTACCTTTTAGTGTAGAGTTATTAATACTCAAACCCCATTTAAAAAATAAAAAGGATATCATTTAAGTTAGGATACTTGACATATCATTTCAAGAAGAAAATAGAAGGTAGATACATTGGCAACCTCTCGCTGTCTTTAAGCATCTTCTGCAGATGTCTTGGTAAATGTTTTAGTAAACCGTTGATATGCCTATCTTGAAGACCCAGACCGACATTATTCCTTAGTCTGGTTTCTGGCAACCTGATGAATTGCAGTCCAATATTCAGCAATACTAGCTCTTTTTTGTTCTCCACCAACTCCGGAAAACGATACATGGCTATTTAGCAGCTTAATGCTCCACTATGTTGCAGAGCTGCTAACTAAAGGTGCTTTTATGCTCCTCTTGTATTGCTCCAACAATTTTCCAAAAACTGTTCATGCTTGGTTGAGGTGTAAAGTTTGTGTATCGATTAAAACAAAATGCGAAAAAAGTGCAATGGAAGCAAATAAATGAAGACGTACGCAACGTATTTAACTTCAACATCCAATGAATCTTCTGCTGTGCTTAAAAGACAAAAACATATCAGATTACATTATTAACTTAACTTCCTTACATTAACATAATTATTACAAACATTTAATATTTCTACACTTTACTGGCGCTCTTTTGATTATATAAACTTGTATTCTTCTGCAGTGTTTGTTATGGGGGCCACCTACTGCTTATTCTGATGAACCAATTCCAACAATCACATAAGGGTGGTGGCTAAGACATTTCTTCCTTATTTTCCTTGAAATTCAGTTTAACATTTGACAATCATCTGGATGAAAACCTGGTTTTCCTCAGTCTGTCGTTTGATGCCGAGCAGGAAGTGTAAAGTTTGTTTTTGTTGAACACAGCTGCCAAACAACGAGCTGAAAACTCTAAAACATTTCACAGAGCTGAGGTTAATTCTCATGTGTTTTTGTTACTACAAGCAACACTTAAAATTACACATAATTGTTTGATCCATTGTTTACATAAAACAAATGTTGTTTAATGCAGATTAAATTCAATAAGAAGGTCGTGTTCTGCTTGGTATATTTCAGCGTCAATGAACAGAAGTATTCCTGTTACAACCCATTGACTTATTTCAGCCCCAATTCCTCTTCCTGTGCCTCTGAGGACCTGGAGCCAGAGCACCAGTAGTCCAAACTTTCATAATTTGGGCTGGGAAAAAGAAATCACATATGTCACAGTTTATGTCGGCCGCTGTAGCCCGGAGCAATGGCTGGTTTAAAATTTGGAACAAACTACGAAATCATTTTCTTTGCACTGCAGTCATTCATCTTTCTCCCAGACACCGAGACTTCTCAGGCCTGCTTCCTCTCAAACTGACGTGACCGGCAGGTAAGCAACTTTTTTCCATTCTTGGATCACATGTGGGTTTTCTTTAAATTATACTTGAACATACATTAAAATGTAATTTTCTTGTACGTTGACATGATTTCCACATCTTTAAGTTGAATCTGTCTTATTTGACAAAACCTTTCAATGTCATGTAAAGGACAACAACACAGGAAATGCTGGTAAGTAACTAAGTACATTTACTTAAGTGTTTTGTTGACTTGAGTAATTTCATTTCCTGCTACTTTATACTTCTACTCAACTACCATTTAGATGTATGTTTTACTCTTCTACAATTATTTTATTACAAAAGTTACTTTGAAGATTCAGATAAAACTTTTTGTAAATAAAAAAACAAATCTTATAAAAAGCTTTTTGTACGTAAATTACTTTTTGATCCAAAATCTTTTGTTCTTTTACATAACATTTTGAAATATAGGACTCCTCCACTGTATTTCTACACTGTGGTATTGCTATTTTCACATCAGTGAAAGATCTGAACAAGTCATACTCCTGATCCAAACTGAGATTACCTTGAGGTGTAAAGTAAGTTACACACCAATTCAATCTCGTAATTGTCCCCTGCATTATCTATGTAGAACAGCTTAAATACTACTAATCTTTGTAGTGCTTCAGCTCTGAAGGACGCTCTTTGTTCAGCTGTCTTCCAAAACCTTTCTTCATAAGTGACCATTAAACGGATGGTTGGGTGTTTAGCCACCAGTGAGTCTCGGTGGAGCTGCAGCGAGGCGATACGGCCCTGGTGCCGTCTCACCTCAGAGGCTCAGCAGAGGACCTGTCAGGCCTGCAATGTTTTACAGCTCAGTTTGCAGACAAAACACCTCAAAACCAAATACCCTCAACAACATCTGCTGCCAATTGTACCCAGGCATTCCTGTCGTCTGTGCTGTTTAATATTCACAGAGGTTAGGATCTGCCGGGGCAGGGGTGGACAGAGGGGATGGTGGGGGGTGGCAGCCTCAACAAACCTTTGGTCAGACGTCCAGACATGGTGAAAAATGAGGGGTTAACACAGAGTAAGCAGGGGCAGGGCTGGGTTAACTGGACTAATTTGCGGGGATAATAGTGCTGCTCATGGAGGGCCTTTGGGGAGCAGCGGTGTGGAACAGACCTGATGTTAAAACCGCACAGGAAGTTTACAACATGGCTAAAAATGTATTTAATCATCAAACAAGCAGCAAGGAGCTGGCGGCAGGGCCAGAGCCAGAAGCCATGCTGAAGATGAAGACAAATGTTTGGACACGGGGCCAGACCGAGCACCAGATACACACCTCCAAGTTCTCACAGCGGTGATTTTATTGGCCAACGCTTAGCATAACATGTCAAAGGTGCACATTTATTTCTACTTTTGCCAGTAGCCTTGAGCCATATATTAACATTATAGAGTACATTATATATGTTTTTAATTATTCTCATGTGAGTGCCTAACATTATGAACAATAAACCTGGATGCTTTACAGATTTTATAGGAAATTAGATGTGAACGTTAGAACTAAAAACTGTGTTTATAAGCAGTAATCAAAATATCCTGCATACATATCGGCACATATGTGCTGCCTGACTGAGTTTAGAGAGAGTAATAACCCACTTAATTGATAATTATACTCATGACCTCCTTAAATATGACCACGCAATGTCCTTGTGAATTTTTATGGATGTATCCCAGGCACTGCTAACTTTAGAAACAAAGCAATTTCAAACCGGTTTCCTCCTTCTGGTCCAAGTTTATCTGTTTTTTCTGTGAGAAAATATAGTTTGGTATGCTTTTATGATAAACAGTACCTTGCAGAGACCGGAACCTTAACATGCAAACAATAATACACAAAACTTAAAATACTGAAGTTCAACCGTATTTGTTTCAGTGGGATGTAGTTCTCATTTGTGGGAATATTTACTTTTCGTCTTGTGCAGGAGCTATCAATAACTCCCTCGTTGTTCTGGGGTGAAATGGCAATTTATGTAAAAATAAATTCTTTCTTGTTTTTTTGCAGTATGTGTCCTCCTTCCCACCCCGTGGAGACGATGGTATTTCAGTGTTTTTTCAAATGACTCCATGAGAGGGTGATGTGGATCGTGCGACACCTCGGCTGCTCCCTCACTAAAGGACACCCCTCGCCATGGCAACTGCATAAACATCTGTCTCCCCATTCAAGGGGAGGTCTCAAGGGAATATACAAGGGAGCAATTTATTACATATAAGAATGCTGTGTGTGTGTATGTCCATAATGCTGTTTAGTGGACCGAGAAAGCTACATGTGATAATGAGGACATCAGATTATATATTTATTTAAAGTGCAGTATGCCCTCTGCTAAGTGGTGCACAACACATCTGATGGCAGGAGGGAGGGATGATGTGTTTTTAATTGGAAAGTGATGAAGATGCTGATTTGCTAACTAGCAGGCAGTTACATTAGCTTAGCATACTAAGCATGGGGGAAAAGGCTACGTTTTTGTACAAATTAAACAAACCAAATATATTAATTAGGAAAATGTGTTGTTGAATATTTACTAATGTATTCATTTATAGTCCTTTATGTTTACCTTAGAGAGCTCAAGGCTAGTTGTATGCTCCTGATCCCAGACTTTATATACAGGTTAATAAGCATATATCCTGCTTTTCAGTTAAAAAGCTTTTTTTAATGTTAGGATGCAGGCCAGAATACATTTTTTGTTGTTTACATTCATTCAGTTGCAAAAAAAATGCACTTTAGGAATGCATTGTTCTGTTCTGTCAGGTTTTTCATGTGAAGCATGATGATTGATGACTAAGTTACAACTGCATTAAGCTGGCTTCACCCTTCAGATTAATAGTTCATGACTGATCTATAAAGATACTGTATAGTAACAGATTCATTGACCTCTTCATAAAGGTTTAAGACATTAGTACTTGTACATTTAAAACAAATGATGTTGTCCTATCTAGTGACCAGGAATTACAACTGTCCAAATATTTCATGTAATATTCAGGATCCTGTCAGTTTTCCTCCTCTTGTGTTAGTGTGAAAACACATTTCAGGGATCTGTTGATACATGGCATCCAAGAGCTGTCCACACTCTGTTGTACATGTTTTGCATTCCCACCTCATGCCATGCATCACACCACAGAGCAATGGGCCTCGATGCTGACAGAGTCCCTAAACATTCTCCATATATGAGAGTTTGCTCATGCTGAAAAAAGAAATGGGGTGATGGAAATGTTTGCGGTGACCTCATTGCTGTACCACTATGTTTTAGTACTTCAATAAATTGTGTAAAGTATTTTTTTGTCACTCTTTTGCAGTGCTACTTGCACAATAGTCCAGATTAACATAACGTTGTTCATATGCAATGTTTTAAAGTCTTGTTAAGATCAATAACTTCCCAATTACAATTGAAGTTTTTGCTGGTCAGAGTTTAAGTTAAAAACCTTTTGAACCACTAGTATATCTTCTTTATGTTAATGATTCCCAAAACCAAAGACGGTTAATACATTAAGTATTTGTAAGTATTTTTCTTTCCCCCAATGGAATGTAACTTTAATTGTCAGCCATGTAGTGCTGTAACACTTGTTGGTTAAAACCACAGGCAGGAGCAGCTGATCTTTATCTCCAAGCCTCAGTTGCTGTTGGCTTGTGCTTGCGTCGGATATAATGCTACTTGGTTTTTAGGAGACGATCACTGAGCTGAAGAGCCAGAGGTTTGTTCAGACATCCCTTTGTTGCCTTCTGATATGTGTTGTTGGCACACGGTGAAAGGTCTCTGGAGAGCTGCCAGTGGCTGAAGTCATTATTGTGTTTATAGTAAGCCGGAACCACAAAGTTACTTTCACTGAATCAGATACAGTACACAAACAATGCCACTGTAGTTTAGACTGGAGATATATTACTTTGTATTTTAAATGATTTGCAGCACATTTTGCCTAGAATAAACTTCTGGAGAAATCCTGAGAAGACTTTTAAAAGGCTAACACAATTTGTACGAATTTGATTTTGAGATAATTTCCTATCCTGAGTCATTACTGCTGCTGTTGCCAGGTTACAAATTCAACCCACATCCCTTTGCTTTCCACACAAAACAGTCACATGAATTCTGACTTATCCAGTATTGTAATACTTCCATAACTGCCGAAAATGTTGCCAGTGATCATAATCATGGCAGCTATTACGTTTCCCTTAAAACCTATTTGGCAAACACGATAGCAGTATATATACAGCATTTTTAGACACAAGATTGAGCTGAATAAAAGAGACTTGATTGTGGCAATAAAGTTTGTAACATGACGCGTTTAGGTGGGGTTAATTCTTATAGCTGTCTTCTCATTTCTTTAGATGACTGACAGCGGGAGAAGTGTTTAATGATATGAAAAAATTCACAGTAGATAGTTAAACACTGAAGTAATGAAATAAATCTCATTTTTCTTGAGATATTTCGTGATTGCCAGGTCACTGTAGTTTTTCATGTTGCACAAAAATTAATGATATGTTATTTTTAAGGTTTGTCGACTGTGCACAGGTAAGAATAATGTAAAGAAAGCTCAAACTTCAGTATTATCCGTTAAGGAGATCTCTGCTTCACTAGATAGTACTCAGTGGAACATGACAGGAAATTCAGGAAGGAAACATGATGTTTCGCAGAGGTCGTGAGCTGGTTTTGAACCTGTGATGGCGTCCACCTCCAGCCCGCTGAGCCACACAGACCCGAGATTAATCTTTAAATTGAGAATGTGACGCTGAATTTTCTCTCTATCTCCGCTAAGCCACTATGTGTTTGGCACACGCATACTTCGGGATTTTCAAAGTGCCTGGTCTGGTTTTATAGAAAGTCTCCCTGGAATGAGATTACTTTAAAAAAAAAAAAATCAGGCTGTTAGTCTAACAGAGGTCATGTTTACATGAGTGGAGTAGCTGTTGAAGCGATGGCCCCGTGTGGGCCAGCTGAGCCTCGAGTCTGGACCTTTAATGGTCAAAATGATGTACACTCCTTTTCATCACACACTAGGGTCATTGAATGTAACTCTGTGTTTAAATTCAAATAATATTAAACAATTACTGTGAAATCACCTTCCGCTCACTTGCCACACATTATGCCCTGCAGGGGATGACCTAATCAAATTATACTTTACAATTGGATTTAGCAATAAGAAAATACTTTGGCTTCTAGCCCAGAATCGCTATATTATCATAAGCTTCAAGACTTAAAGGGAAATTGCAGTGAATTGGGCCTATTCATAAGAAAACACCATAGTGAGTTGAATGAGGGAATAGCTTTTGTGCTTCGGGAAGTGTGATGAGGTTGAGCCAATCTTGCAATGTGAATTTATTTGGTTAAGGACAAAAAAACATTTTAATTTCCTCATACATTTGTGACTTTAAGATTTACCACTATTTAAGTCTGTTTCTTGTAAATGTATGAGATTGTTCTCGTTAATTGACAGATTTGTATTTATTTTTTAAATGTATTGGCAAGTTATCTTTAGTAAGTGGGTATCTTGTGATATACGGGGTATCTTGTGTTGCTCATGTGTGTTAACGAACGCCCACACGTCTGACCTTTTGAGATCTGAGATTTGTCAAATAATCTCTAATCCACAGTCACCCTTATCAGTCAGTGTGTACACTGAGCCTTCCCATACTGTGTTTTCCTCACATGTGATTGGTTCGCTGTGTGTCTGCAATGTTTACCTGTTGCAGGCAGATGTTCTCCAGGAACAGGAGGAACACATGCTGGCTGGATGTCAGTGGCTCTGTTTGGACAGTAAACCAGCTAAACACAAGTCATTAGCTTTAAACAGCAGCATGTTTCAGTCCGTCTGTGGTTGCTGGGTTTTGGATTTTTTTTTTTAATAAGCCAGAGCTCGGACTCTTGCCAAGTGGCTTTTTGCTAAATTACTCGAGGGGGTCAGAACACATAGGCCTATTAATTAAAAAAAATTCTGATAAATGAATTCATCATAAAATGTAATTTGTATAACTCCCCCCCCAAATAACTGAGTTATTAACTTAAGTCATATCTATTATCTACATTATATTGCGATGATCACTTACATAGGATAGGCCTATCTGAAAAGATAAATCTTGATAAAAAGTTGGTGAACAACAAAGATAAGGAGTTCTTGAGCTGTCCTACCTAAAATTATAATAAGGCTTCTAGGAAGACACTGTTATGGGAGCCACATTCAAATTGTATGGGGTGACATAACATTTAACCTTTACAAAAATGTAGTTTTCTCAGGTTGTTAACCGAACATTGCACAAAGTTATTTCATGCGGAAACTGGTTGCAGCCCAATCCATAGGCCAGACTCAAATGTATGATTTTATGGCAAGAAAGAGTCTTAATTGTTCATTTCTTTCATTTTGTAATATCTGTTGTCAATAATCTCAATATGGGGTATTTCAGACAAAAAAATATTGGATGATGCAACTTTGAACCCAAAAGCCCAATTGTGTTCGATCCCGAATGTCAATAAAGAAGACCAAAAAAAATCCTCTCTCCCCATGTGAGGAAGAAAACTGAAACGCTGTTTCAAGTAGTGATGGGATTTATGGCTCTTTGAAGGGAGCCGGATCTTATGGCTCCGTTCCTTTCAAAGAGCCGTTCAAAAGAGTCGTTCAAAAGAGCCATTTTTTTAAAGGGGGCGGGGTTACTAGGTTTATCTGCGAAATAATCACCAGGATAATGATTGACTGTATTGCCAGACCTAATGTCAATAATCGGCATTGTAAACATGACACAAGGTGGCGCCATGTCATTCATGTCAGTGAATGTACTTTGAATTTACCCTCTGTACGTGTTAAGTAAATAAAGTTGCCTTGCCTTGAATGAAATTCATGCAACTCTTAATAGATACTGTGTTTAAGTGGCGATGGAGATTATTTTTTGACCCTGTTTTAAAGGATATTTTGCCTTTACAAATGGTGCGCTTTATCAGTGCCTGGGTTTTGGTTGAAGTGCATCCAAATGCTGCTGCGTTTGGCTCATTTTCCATCCGAAAAACTTGTCGTCTACCTGTCCTGTACCACTTGTTATGACTTCTCTCTCAATCGCGTATTCCGTTTAGACCAACCCCATCTCACTCCTCGTGCTGAAACCTACCAATCAGAGTAGGGGCAGGTCTTTACAGAATACGTTTGGGGAACAAAATCAAGCTTTTTAAAAGGCTAGTGGATTTTGGCAGGCAGTGAGTGCGGACAAACGATTGAACGATAACAAGAACGGCTCTCACCAAGTAGGACTCGGTTCCCCTCGTTCGTACCAAAGAGCCGTTCAAAAGAATCGGCTGTTTCGCGACTGACACAACACTATTGCAGCCCGGACATTTCCCCCAAAATACATTTAGACGTGATCAGGCAACAAAGATACCTTTCAATCCATAATTTTTGAAGACTTTCTAAATCATATTTAAGACCTTTTAGGCCTTAAAATTCCGATGATCAAATGTAAGACTTTTTTAAGACCCCGAGGGAACCCTGTACCTACCCTGACGAAAAACAGTAGAAAACGAGTTAAACAAAGAAAAGGTTTCGAACTCCTGGGCAAATTAAAAGCGTGCTTTCAATACAGGTTAAGTTCCAAAATTTACCACAATGTACAACAAGGATCCGGTATTTATAGTTAAACACACACACAACAGATCAGCTTTATCACAAACAGAGTTGGAGTAGGAGACGTCGAGTGAGAGAGAGGCAGGAGGAACTGCACAGACTGCAGCTTAACTACTCCCATCTCCCCAGGTGACCAATCAGCCTGTCGAGGGCAGCCAATCCACTACCGGGCACCCACCTGCTACTCACACCACACACACACGCACGCACGCACGCACGCACACAGGACAGAGCCACACAGACTCAACAGTAAAAAACGATACGTCTATGAATCCTGGATGACCAGCTTAGCACTGAATATCATTTGTCTCGCGCATAGCGCAGGTCGATATTTATATCAACAAAGTCAGTGTGACCTCTATGACCCCGAAGGCATAAGTTCCGGTGTTGTCACTTTAGTTCAGTCCTATGGAATCTTCTCGCGGAAACACAAGATTCCGAGTGTGTGACCAGGAACTCTGGCGTATCCAGGATTCATAGAACCGTAGTTACAATGTAACTATCGTATCTATTTCATCCTTACTGACTCCAGCGGCGGATACTTAGCAACTGGATGACCTATACAACAAGATCACAAGGAAGTCTGAATACTTACACCTATAGGGATGGCCTTAGGTAGGGGTTTCCCAACCAGTCGAATCTCCCCGCGATCGGACCGGATCGATCGCGAGATGTGTCTAAAAATAAACAAACAATATTCTGTTTTATCAGTTAATGTCCTACA
>NW_011336016.1:141568-142733 GCF_000735185.1 Notothenia coriiceps
TCTAAATGACGTTCCCCTTAATTTCCCCAAAAGTAGAAATGGGTCCGGGTTCTTATGGGTTAAACGTATAGGCTTAAGTACTGAATGTGCAGCAAAGTGATCTTAGGAAGGCAGATATAGCAAAAGATGAACGTAAACGACAAACGAGGCGATCGACATGTTTCTTTCCTGGTAAGTCAACAATGGGTCCTCAATGTACACGCCCCGGATTCCTATGACGAAAATAATAGAATGTCGCCAGTTGTCATGACTCAACTTATACTGCAACACCGGTCCTCCCGATGGCCAGTCGTCTGCGAGCGGCAGGAGCGGGGCTGTCAGCATCAGCTTGTAGATGGTATTTTAAACTCGATCCCCTCTGAAACTACGGGGCGGCCGAGGACAAAAAATACACATGCGTTAATCGCGTTAAAATAATTAGTGCCGTTAATTTTTTTTGTTGCGTTAACGAGTTATAAACGCGTTAACTTGACAACCCTAGTAGAAACACATTTTTAAACCGGGATTTAATTTATAAATCTGAGATTATGACATGTTGTCCAAGAGTACACTATGAATAATGATTACAATACTTGAAATGTCAAACAATTAAATACTATTAAATCATAACAAAAAAGTTTCAAATACAATTGATTTAATAATATTCCAATAACTAGTTATTTTAAAAGAAATACAATTACAAAATAAAAAGAAGAATTAATAGACAATCCATCACATTCTTCTCATTTTAATGAGTTATTCAAACCATGGTTAACATTATTTATTCAAATGTTTTTAATTATAACACGTATAACATTGTATCATTCATTATAATGACATGTTACAGCAACCTCAAGGAATGTATTATTATGTTAATTTGATTTAGCAGTTGCTACATTTGTCAGTTTCTAAAGCAGAAACTGTGCTTCACCGTTCCCAATGCCGGGCAAACACACACACACACACACACACACACACACACACACACACACACACACACACACACACACACACACACACACACACACACACACACACACACACACACACACACACACACACACACACACACACACACACACACACACACACACGACACTAACTCACTACTACACACACTACTACTAGTACTAACGTACTACACCACACACACACACACACACACACAACTACACAACACACACAC
>NW_011336016.1:142801-144359 GCF_000735185.1 Notothenia coriiceps
ACACACACATACACACACACACACACACACACACACACACACACACACACACACACACACACACACACACACACACACACACACACACACACACACACACACACACACACTACTACTACTAACACACACACACACACACACACACACACACACACACACACACACACACACACACACACACACACACACACACACACAAACAAACTCCAAGACCGAGGCAGAAACAGCTTGTCGTACATTGTGTAACAGTGTTCCCTTTCCAGTGCTTGTGTAGATGAAAAACAACACTGTTCTTGTACCCCGAGCACTAATTATAACATAGAAATGTATTTATATTTTTCTCACTGTGCCATACTTTCTAGCTGGTGTAAAGGATTCATTATCCGGATGCTTATGGAGTGCTTTTTGGAAGTGGGTTAGTTGTCAGACTGCTCAGCGTTTGGCTGCTCTTGACACTCTGGTTGAACCCTTCCTATTAACGCTGGATTACTGTAGAGAGGCTGTGTTTCCTTGACAAGGGAATAGAGCACAACATTTGAGCGGGGATGATTTCATCTCGCCGTTTTTAATTGCTCTAGCATCTATTCATGCCCTCTTAAGATGCGCCAAGCAGCTTTGAAGATTCCCAGGGAAAAAAGTCAAGTTTCAGCAAAAATGTCTGAAACCAAATCCTGGAGGTTTACAGCTGCAGCATCAAAGTGCTACGCTCTCAGGATAAACTGATCCCTTTCCAGCTTTAATACGCTTCTACCAACATCTGACAAATCTCACAATTTCAAGGGCTTTTGTGTTTTCTTTTCATTCACACAGTCAGCATGGGCAACACAGAGAATTCAAATCTGTTACTAAATGAGCCTTTTGCAGTACAATAATGATAGTGATCAGTGAGCAGCTGAAAGAGTCAACATTAGCTTCTCTGCTGGTGGCAGCTTATTGAAAAAAAAACATATGCTGATATTCCAGACTCTACTAAATATCATGGTGTGAGCATTATTCTTCAAGTGAGATGTATTGCTAAAGAAATCGAGCAGCTGAAATTAAATAATGTATGTGTGTGCGGTTTGCTCTGAGAGAGAACACTGCAGAATAGGATCTTCTTCATGACTGTAAAGATCTCAAGGTCCGAACACGGACCTTCATCAGAGACAACTGTGGCGGCCTCATTTAAAAAGCCAAAGAAAGACCTAAGTCTGCGGATATACATTGCCAGGATGTATTCCTTAAAGGTCACCTATTATGCAAAATCCTGTTTTTCATGTATTTTCTACATAAACATGTGTCCCCACTGTGTAAAGAGACTCTGAAAGTTTCACTTGATCACCTGAATCTCCTCCTAGAGCACCATTGAGTTCTTTGTAACCAAATCTCTTTCAGAGGGCCGTGGGGAGTGGCTCCTTATTTTCATCTAAAGTAACAGAAACAGAATCAGCACTTTGGAAACAGGGCTGAAACAGAGGGGATTATGGGTAATTAAATTACATTACATTGCATTTTGCTGACGCTTTTATCCAAAGCGACTTACAATAAGTGCATTCGACCAGGAAGATACAACCTTGAA
>NW_011336016.1:144449-146913 GCF_000735185.1 Notothenia coriiceps
CCCTTTATTAGTATATAAGTGCTTTGTTAGTAATTCTATCGCTTGAAGTGGAGTCTAAAGAGATGAGTTTTCAGTCTGCGCCGGAAGATGTGTAAGCTTTCTGCTGTCACAGCAGAAAGCTTACACATCTTCCGGCGCAGACTGAAAACTCATCTCTTTAGACTCCACTTCAAGCGATAGAATTACTAACAAAGCACTTATATACTANTGAAATTTGCAGATTTGCTGCTGTCAAACGGCTGGTAACTTTCTCAAAATGTGGAGATGACAGTTTTGTAAATACCGGATCAACCTCACTGAGCTGAGGTTATTTGAGCTTCTCAGGAGAGAGCTCTCTTCCACCTGGTTGTAGAAAAGCTCTTTAAATTCGTTAGCATAGCTAGCTAACCAGATGCTAATAACAACAGATCGCCACTGTGCTTACAACTAAAGACACAGCCACGCAAACACTGCGGCATGTGTACGGCTCCTTATGGGCACTGCAATATTTGAAGAGCTGGAGCGTCGTTCCGGTGCTCTCCGTAAGCACTCTAGTCTAGTCTACACTCCTTTCAGACGAGACATAACCACGCGAAGACACGTTACGCTCGTGTTGTGTTCAAGGAACCTGTCATTGGCCAAGAAAAACAGGCACTCGCTTGTTTAATTATTTTGCGATCTAGATTTATTTAATTTTTTTGAAGTGAGAAGTTGTCCGTCAGTCAGACGGACTAACGGACGGACTGAGGGACCCCCCCCCCGCCCCCAAAACGAAAACTCTTCGGTTCTCCACGAATTACACAAGTTACACAAAGCAGCGTTAAAAAAGCGGGAGGCGCCGAAAAGCGACTAATTTGCATCACTGCAGAATATAGTGCAGAGGAGACACATTGGTTTGAGACGCCACATACGTTTGAATAAAAACAAAAACGAAGCACTGCAGCAAATTAAAAAGCAGCAAATTTGAAGCAGAAGATAAAATATGCATGCCTCTGTCGACTTGGCTAACAAGCAAAGGCAGTATCACCTGGGTATATAAAAACATAAATTATTAAATACACGATTGCACAACGTGAATGAGCAAACAAATATCAGATAATCATTGCTGCTCTGAGGACGCCAGAGTCAACAAGACCCACGTCAATTATAGCTGGCATGAGAACAGAAAGGATGGTTCGGCACATCGTCAGGGGTAAATTACGCCGCCTCATAATTGCTAGTGGTGTGAGCTTTAATGTTTTTTAACCAGGCTGTTTTTCTAATCATTAAACCACAAATAAATCATGAGGAGCTTAATTGAATCCCTCGTACTTTGTCATTATTGTTATTCGTGATGTGCAATAATCAACCAGCGGCCCCACAGTGGTTGTTTGTCTAAGTTTGGAGGGGAAATTGGAAAATGCTGTTCACAGAGTTGAGTTCTTACTTTTCTCACTAGTCTGTTCAGAGATTTCAAAATAGTAGTGGAGTATTTCTGCATGGCAACAACAAGGTGTGGGGGAATTGGAGCTAACGCCCAAGAGCCCCAACAAGAGGAAGGCCTGCAAAATATATTGGTGGACAAATAAGCTTATTGTCAGACATGGTAACTGTGCTGATGTTTTGAAAGTACATCAGTTTTCTTTCACTCTGGTTGAATAGTCGCTGCTGGAGATCATCTGCAGCCATTCTATAACAGTGCATTTTGTATTCTCTGTTCTCTTGGTTGCATGCAGGTCTAGTTTTGCAGAGAAGCTTGGATCTTGGTTTACATGTATGTCCAAGAACAACATTTTGCATTGAAAAGTGATGTGATGGAAAGTTGTGGTTGTGACAAAAACTATGACGAAGGTCAGCCAATTAAACCACTTGAAAGAAAGAGACGTTCTGCGAATGATGGAGCCTGTCAGTGAAATACATTGCTCTGATTGGCTCTTTAGCCTCAGCCAA
This sequence comes from Notothenia coriiceps, assembly GCF_000735185.1. Classification (NCBI taxonomy): domain Eukaryota; kingdom Metazoa; phylum Chordata; class Actinopteri; order Perciformes; family Nototheniidae; genus Notothenia; species Notothenia coriiceps. Next base: position 146,358 of record NW_011336016.1, read on the forward strand.
TTGTGTGTCTACTACAGCTAATAATTGTATAATTATTGAATATCTCAAGAAAAGCCTGGAGACAGGATCTTATGATTTAAAGTGTTTAAAAAACCATCATCCATCACAGTCTCTTTGTATCGTCACACAAATTGCATAACCTTACATACTTCCCTCATTGACTCTTATTCTGCTCTTTGGACTGAGTGTCTCCTATTTTATTTATTTAAATTATATAATCATACTGTACTTTACTCTCTGAAGCATGCATAGTTATGTAGGAAACTAAGTGCAGTAAAATGTAATAAAATCTGACAAATACTACTATATTCAAACACCAAACAGATCATTGCAGCATTACCGTACACCCCAGCACGTGCACTCCGCTCTGCATCAGCCAAACAGCTCGCTGCACCCGCACTGCGAGGGGGACCCAAGTTCCCATCTTACCTGACTGACCTCCTCCACAGACACACTCCCACTCGCTCCCTCCGCTCTGCCACTGCCAACCTCCTGTCCCTCCCCACCCGGACCAACCTCAAGTCTTGGGGCGAAAGAGCCTTCTCCGTTGCTGCAC
>NW_011336016.1:146940-155286 GCF_000735185.1 Notothenia coriiceps
TCCGGCTTCCCCCAAAACCTCAAAATGAGTCGAAGGAATTTTCCCGCGATGTTCGAAATTATTGATATTTATCGGAACGGTATCGCTTTTTCTTTTTTAAACTGACGGTTCGAGATTACTAGTAGCCCACTATTTCATTGCACAACAGTTGTTGGGTTCGTGTCACGGGCTCTTTAAGCGCTGATTCTGGGTCTGGCCCTTTAAATGTAAACGAGTTGCTGCTGGCCCCGCCCCTTTGGATATCCACACATGCAAGCAGTGAGCTCTGTGAAGAGAAGGCTGTCTACCAGGAGAAACTCAGCTAAACGCTGCCGTGATTAAAGGCCATATTATGTTCCAAACCACATCAAGCATTATTTCTGAAACAGTGTGGGGCTCAAACGCTTTCTCTCTCACGGGTTTACTACAAGGACAGTAACTTTTATATCCGGCTTTTTTAAATATATTCTCTCCAGTACAACGTTAGCTCTGAGTGTTAGCGATGCTTACTAATGTAAACACAGACCATATTACCGTGTCATTACATTCAAAATACTTCATCGGGAGCATGAAAATGTTGAACCAATTTCATGGCTTCAGACATTTGAGAGTGGGGTATTTACTGACTTATTTTATGTGGCAGAACAAACCTGTGAAAATCTTTTTAGCTTGTGTTAACCTGACCCTATTTCAGCTAACCAAAAACACATTCAAAAATGTTTTGACTTCGAGACAAGGGTACCAGAAGTTCTTGTTGGGTTTTAGTGTGCATTTTTCATTTTTTTACTTTTTGACATCCATTTCCTGGTTCCAGAAACAACTGTTAAATCTGCACATTTCTTCGATCAACACAACAAACATTAGAGTAAGGTCAGAGAAACTGCTAGCTGCTGGTGAAAAGTTCAGTCAATATTGATTAGTGAGGAACTAATCAAACCCCATTCTAAGCAGAAAATGGCTAAGTCATATATTATATCAGACTGAATAATGAAGTTAAAACAAAATGGTAAAACTGTCCACCCAAGAAATGGTCAGCATCAAGTGTTTAATGCCTTAACACGTGTGTTTGTATTTTAATAATAATATATATTCCGTTGTTGTGTGAAGTACTATTCTTCTCTGTCGGTAGCAACAATTGTGACAATATTATAAGGCAACAAAACCTGTATTATGAAGAGGTTAGGGTGTCTGGTCAATAAGGGACCATTGTTCTCTAAGGGTTGACTTCCAATTATTAACATTCATTTATGTAAAACCACGGCCAATTCATCCTAGATACTAGTTTACCTAGCACACCAAACCTGCTCTTCACCATGAACGGCAACTTCTGGAGAACCCTGACTCTTGATGGACATGGACAGTCCCTGGATCTGAAGCGGAGAGTAGAGGCCTTTCATCTTGCCCTTAACACCTCGGCACTGACGTCCCACGCTGCCTGGCTCTTCTCCTTTCACACCAACAGTTTCACATCCCTTCTCTGGAGAGCATTAATGAATGTGTCCAGTAAATTCCATGTGCGAATACAATTTTAAATTGCTCTTGTCGAATATTTTGTCAGATGGTTATAATGAAAGTGAAGACGTAACGGAGAATCCATGGTAATTACACCTTTGAAAACTATGAAGATTGATATTTCACAGCAATCTGACCAGTAATGCAGCAATATCTTTCTCTGGATAAAAATGTTGCACAAATAACAATTCATCAACTGATCAACCACACCAAACGTAACATTCCATACATTATTAAAACTGAAGGTCAAGGACTTTCTTGCAATTTTATCAAATACACTGAAATAACTGAAATGCTGACTTTAATCAAATGTATTATGATAACAGATTTCACATAACTATTAGGTTAGTTGAAAGCAATAATATTAAATTGAACCTATTTCAACTTAAACATAATATTATTGCTTTCAATTAACCTAATACAGTTGGTCAGAGGGCCTAGGTATAAAAGTCACGGCTCGCCACTGCATTTGATTAAAGTCAGCATTTCAGTTTTTTCAATGTATACGGGAGATATATTCAGTTCTGTGTGATGCCTATAGGTTCCTACATGCCTCTGAGTCAAGGTTCCCTGGCAATGTAATCAACGCTGGCTCAGCTTCAAATAAGCTCTGTTCTGACTGAGCTGTATTAATAAAGCAGAAGATATGTTCAAGGTTATTACTGCTGATATAGATGGTGCGCTGCTTTGTGTGACTGAGAGGGAAAGTCAGTGTAAATTGTTGAGGGGGAGAAATATGAGATTTGTATATTACTTCTCTCTCATCATCCTCCCCCTTAACCCAGCCGCATGATATTATGAAACCTGGTGTACTGCATCTCTGACTCCACGCACAAACATTATAAACTTAAATAACCAAAATGACTATTGTTAGTAGCAGCCTCTAGAAAACTCTGGTGAAGCGAGATGAGTGCAAGGTCAGAGTTTGGCAGGAACACAGGCAGGCAGGACAAAATATGAAAAAGAAAGAAAGAATATGTAAAAACATTTTTCAAACACAGTTAACCACTGAGCTCTAAAATAAATTTGATTGACTTCTGATCAAATGGTTTTAAAGAGAAAAGGATGGCTCAGTGTCACTCACTGAGCCATCATTCATAATACTCATTTGATCCATATTAAACTATAGCAAATCAACTTAGGTAATGCACATCCTCACTTTAACAAGTTTTTGCTGGCCACTGGCTATAATTGACCTGTTTGGCTTTCCCAGTCTTAAGATATACATGAATTAAAAGATAGTTAATAGCATCATTGAAAATGTGCTGTGGCCCAGGGCGCTTTGCTGTGTGTTCGCGCCTTATCAAGACGCCTCCATAGAACCACACACTCCTTTCCTGCACTAATCAACTTGAAAGTTTAAACAGAGGAAATATGCACCGTCATCACTGCATGGGCAGGATAGCAGCATACTGCTACCATTACTGTACATTTTTATAGATTTTTTAACAAGCACTGTTCCCAAACAGTGTACCCTTGCAAATAAAAACAAAACACACCTCACACCAGGATAATGACTCCTGATATTAAGACTTCAATAGGTAGCCTTCTTACTGAGAGCTTAGAGGAGGTGAGCTGTGATGTATATCAAAACTTCTATGCTCCACATTACTGACTGTATATTTCATGGAACATTTGCATTCCCAAGAGGTGGATTTCGGTTTCTTCTTTGCGCCATTATCAATGCCTCAACATCTCTACACCCCACAGGAAGGTGGTGTGAATCTGCAGAATGCCCAGACTCTAGGCTCCTGCTGGTGCTTCTGCAGATTAGCCTTAAGAGACGCTGGCTGCCTCCCTAAACAATGCTCCCCCCCCCAGTCTGTGTGGATTATAATGAAGACACAATATCTAGGGATGGACCTCATGGCTCCTTCTCTCATCACGCCTGTTGGGTGATGTTGCAGCAACACAAAACAACTCCAGTTTGGAGGCTGCCCTAATCACCCACTCCAGAGGCACACCATGAAGGTGAAAGTATCACAACTTATTTTTTATATCACCATGATAATTTGACACACACAGCAGTTGTAGTTACCCCTTGGGGTTTTGCAGCTGGTGCTTTTCACAAATCAACAGATAGGAAAGACAACCAATTTTAGAAGGGCTCCTTGTTCTGTGATTCATTCGGAGTGAGGAGTTTTCCAAAGTTTGACAGATGATGACTTGCTTCTTATTGTTATAGCCTTCGGTCATTATAGTATCAAATTCACTAGTTTATTGTATATCCAATTTATTGTCTGGGGACATTGCACTCAACAGTAATAGCTATAATCTGGGAGGAACAACAACATCACACGAGTATAGAGGCAATTAGGCAACTAGCACAAGGTTGTAAATAGTTGTAAAGTTGGTCCAAACTTGGACAAAACTGACTCAGTGAATATCAATCACAGTTCTAACGGCTCGGCTGGTTGCTTTGAAACCCTAAAGTGATGAAAAGCTCCAGTTTCAAATTGAATAAACAGATTATAACCATAGTATCTGTATAATATTTATCTTAATCTAAGTAAGAGATAGGTAAGTTATTAATAGCTTTTTTGGAAACTATCAAACTATTCCTTTGATGTTTGAAGGCATGACCTAAACCACAGGCTATGCTGGTTTATCAGAATTCCTGTGTTAAATTGTGATTGAACGTCCTATTTTAATCTCTTTTTATTTTCAAAACATCTAGATGCCTGTACCTTTGTGAAGCATTTTGGTGCAAGACCTGTTTGCTTTTAAAGCAACATATCGGGGAGAGTGGGGTAAGATGAACCAGTGGGGAAGTTGACCCACCCCCTTTATCTCGGGAACTGTGCACATTTGAGGTCATGTAACGATAAATTCAGGAAGCACCCATCGCTTATATTTGGCTGTGATGGAGAGGAGCATATAGTAAAGTGGTAAATGTGTTTTTTCACAATAAACCATGTCTTGCTTGTCGAAGTATATTTTCAACTAGTCAGGTATAATTACTGTTCTGTCAAAGCAGGTCTGAAAATATGTATCATACATGTTGTTTACTTAGCAAGGTGTAAAAGTGGCAGTGGGGTATATAGTTTTACAGAACTGAAAAACTGAAACGTTGACTTTAATTAAATGTAATATGCCAGCAGATTTCAGACTGACATAATACATTTGATTACGTTTTTTCAATGCCAGTTGATGTCAGAGTGCAGAACACCCCGCCACGTTCAGCCATCTCTGTCCCTGAACTCCTCACCTCTGTCTGACGCTTTTCCTGCATTAACACACGTTTTGTATTTAGAACAAAAGGTTAAATATGTTGCCCACACTCGGCTGAATATCCAGCTGCAATAATGGATGTGGGTTAATGTTGGGTGGAAACACACACAGTATCTGTTGAATTAATTTCCTCCAACTTACTCACGTTAGAGAGAAATGTCATAATTAAAATACTTTGACCTTTAGTTAAAGTGAAATACCGCTGATCTCATTATCTTTGAAGATAGCCTGAGGCAGGAGGAATATATAAGCTGTTATATTGGTCACACTTTATGGAGGAGTGCAGAAGGCTATTAGGCTTATGTGACATGCCTTTGTCATGACACACACTATTTTAATTCTTAAAGGCTAAATACAGCATTCTGTTATTAACAGTGTGTTAGGGGACGCATATACAATATTGGAATCTGTTAAATCCCAGGTGCCATTACATAAGTTGTGTTTTAAAGACTCAAACTAATATTACAGATGACTAGGGCGGCATGACTTGTAAAATCAATTAAACGTCACCTGTCCTGCTAAAGCCTGGTCACCTTGGTCTACAAATATGTGACCCTGGGGATTTATCAGGACTTTTCTGTGAGAGGATTAGCCTTTAACAGGAATAATAATATGCAGGAAAGGGAAGAGGAGAGCTTGGTTTTTATACAGGCTCCACAGCTGAGACAGCCAGCGGCAAATTGACAATGATTTTCCTGTTATTATTCACTGGCATACATATTCATGGCCGGAGCACACAGGGGGCAGGCACTGGATCAACCAGAGATGAGGTCATAGTATTATAATAGGGAGACAGTGAACAGCAGGGGGGCATCAGCGGGGAAGTTAGGAGATCCCGGCCTGTGACTGCACCCTCTCCTCAGGCTGGAGCGGATCGTTTCACTCCTGGCCGGCAGCCAGGAGGCAGGACCTCATTTCTGAGCACCAAAAGCAAGATGGATGGGATACAATTATTCTTAGCCACCGTGGCAGCTTGTTATTAATCATATCACACTGCAGATTTAAGCAGAAAAACAAATGGTCTCATTAAGGTGAAATATATAAAATAATCACTGACACTTAAAACAATTCATGAAGAGATGATCTGAAGAAGAATGTGTGCACCTGAGATGTAGCACATCCCATCCTGAACGGTGCTAATGGGCTCCAATGGGTGGATTATGCCTGTGAGTATTATAATGTAGTGGCATTACTGATTAATGCACGCTCTGAAGTGTGATATTATTTTAGAAAGAAAAAGCTCTGTGGCTCTTTATCACTGCTTTAGCTAATTGTGCTCCCCTTGAAACATCATTTCCTACAAATGAGAGTGTAAAGAGGAGTGGGTTTATGTGACAGAAGATGCAGTGTCTTCCTTTAAATGCCCCATTAGGCCTGAGCTAAAGGAATTTGGAAGTCCTCATTAGTTAGCATATTCCTCACCCTGACATGCCATCTCTTATGTCATGGCTCTCAGAACTGTGTTTAAACAAGGAAGGGGTCTTGCACAACTTAGAAACTGAATGTCTGAAAACTGTTCACTCATGGCCGTATCTACCATTGAGGTCACCGAGGTCCGGACCTCGGTAATATTTTTCGAGCTGTGTATACAAAACTTGTGAAATAATTGCACCAAACGGGGTTCTTTGTAGTGCTTCCATTTACTGCCGATGGGGGCGCTGCATAACTACGTAGCCTCGATTAAAGCAAACAGAAGAAGACGAAATACATCAACAAACCCCGGTTATGGCTAGAAAGGATCCGTCTAGTGTAAAACTCTCGCGATAGTTTGCAAGTCACGTGGCTGAATGTTTACGTTTGGCAGGCAGCCTTTCAGTTACGATCGTTAACATGGCCACAGCAAATGATGGTGAGAAGCTAAACCATCTATTAATTATGTCAATGACAGGGAGTGTGATTGTTGAAATAGGGTGTTAGCGGTCTTGCTGGTGTTCAAAGAAGATTGACAACACTGTAGATCACTATGGTTTATTTTGTATTCACAGGCAAGTCAACGTTGTCGCAGTAAAAGTCCCAAGATAGCTCCTGGTGCAATACAATGTTCCCTTTCAGTGTTTTATTATTATGTCTGATGTTTCTCTATTAATATTACTGCTGCATTAATGTGTATGTTGCATGTTACTGCTGTAGGTGTGTTTCCGAGCCGCTCCAACGAGAGTTACAACGAGAACGTGACGTCATATTTACACTAGATCCTTTCTAGCCATAACCACAAACCACCGCAGTCCGGACTTGTACCGGGCCGTTTCTCAATCGCGAGGATACTGGCTTGGTATTTGCATACTTCCAAGTCACTTCCTTCAGAAACGAAGCAAGTATACTTCCAAGCCTCGGCTTCGGAAAACAAAGAAGAATGGAACAGGCTAACAAGTGTGCCACCCTCTCAAACGGTTTCATCATAAACTGTACTGAAATTATGAACTTGCTTTACTTTCACGGAACACATTTTTGGTGATAACAAATGCAACAAAGTAACATATCTACCAACACATGTTCTACGCCACTACATACTTACATTTAAATGTCATTTAAATGTAAGTATGTAGTGGCGTAGAACATGTGTTGGTAGATATGTTACTTTGTTGCATTTGTTATCACCAAAAATGTGTTCCGTGAAAGTAAAGNTGTTATGCTACGTTCTATGTAAAAGTTTAATAAAGTGTAAGCAGCTAAAAGTGCTTCAACCGTCCATTCTTGTAATATGAGGGGCAAGAATGAAACAGAGCAGGATTCATCCTCGCGTCCTGGGTGGAGANAACACATTTTTGGTGATAACAAATGCAACAAAGTAACATATCTACCAACACATGTTCTACGCCACTACATACTTACATTTAAATGTGTGCTGTGCTGCGTCGGTTCAGCCATTCTCCGCAAGGGTTTTTGAAATTGGTCCGTGCGCAAAGCATTGTGGGGATTTGAAGGACGCGAAGTCTACCCATGTGCAGCCTCGAAATTACCCCCAAACCAAGGACGTGGTCTCGGTGGAATTCCAAGTATGCTGGAGATTGGAACAGTCCTTCGGTGGCACTCGATGACATAGTATCCTTGAAATATTGGCTTGGAAGCCAGTTTCCTCGCGATTGAGAAACGGCCCCGGTGTAGGTACCATATCTGCCCGGGGTACCATATCTGCTCGGGTGTATTTCTGTCGCATCCGTCATCCGTCATATCCGTCATATTGTACGGCAACTCACCTCCCTCTGCTCCCAGCGCTGGGACGGAGCGCCCTCCTCTGGTCAGCAGATGTCATTACATGCCATGTGTCTTCCGCCTGAACAAAGACAGCTTGTTATGTGTGGGGCAGAGTCCTGCACGGGTCTGATTTTCAAGACCCGCTCCCGCCCCGCACCCGCGACGTGCAATACCGAACCCGCCCCGCTACCCGCACTGCGGGTAGCGGGGCGGGTTCGGTATTGCACGTCGCGGGTGCGGGGCGGGAGCGGGTCTTGAAAATCAGACCCGTGCAGGACTCTGCCCCACACATAACNGAGCGAGGAAATTAAAATAGTCGACCTGAGACGGGGCCCAGGAGAAGAACCCGTATGTGCGCTCACAGAGCATGAACCCCTTAAGCCCCGCCCCCTGAGCTCCCACTCTCGGCTCACTAGAATGAATGGAGAA
>NW_011336016.1:155293-161862 GCF_000735185.1 Notothenia coriiceps
GCAACGACAACATGTCGACGACCCGAACCTACATCCAGTGCACCGCCGCCATCAGCCGGCAGGCCGGGCACCGCATCGGTGAGAATACCCGTAGTTATTCAATACTGCAGATAAATACCACTTCTCCAAACTTTTCCCAAACATTTTCCAAACATTTCCCCAAACATTTCCCAAACATTTTCCAAACATTTCCCCAAACTTTTCCCAAACATTTTCCAAACATTTCCCCAAACATTTCCCAAACTTTTTCCCAAACTTTTCCAGACGTTTTTCAAAAATATTTTCTGACATTTTTCCCAAACATTTCCGCAAACTTTTTCCCAAACTTTTTTCCAAACATTTCCCAAACTTTTCCAAACTTTTTTCAAACTTTTCCAAACGTTTTTCAAAAATATTTTCTGAACTTTTTATAAAGCATTTTGCGGACTTTTACCAAAAATGTTTCCGAAGTTTTTCTGATTTTTTTTTTTAACTTTTTCAAAAAAGAAATCGAAACATTTTCCCCAATTTTTTTCTCTGACACATTTCCCCCCCCAAAAAATCCCCCAAATTCTCCAAACATTTTACCAGACATTTTACAAAAAAAACTCCGAAATGAAAACAAATAAAACAAAAATACCAATTCCAATATTTGTATTTCAAAATCATTCTAAAAAAGGTTTTGGGAAAAAATCTCAGACAGAACATTTTGGAAAGTAAAAGTATTGCAAATAAAAGGTCAGACTCGCATCACTCTTCTTATTTAAAATCTGTGCTCTAAACCCCTGTGTGTTTCAGGCGAGTACCTGGAGAAGATCATCCCCCTGGTGGTGAAGTTCTGCAACGTGGACGACGACGAGCTCAGAGAATACTGCATCCAGGCCTTCGAGTCCTTCGTCAGGAGGTAGTACTCGCAGTAATACTCACTCTGAGTACTTCTACACGTGTACTTCCTGTTATTAAACCGCGTCACGTCTCTCTTACAGGTGTCCTAAAGAAGTTTACCCCCACGTTGCCACAGTGATCTCCATCTGCCTGCGCTACCTGACCTACGACCCCAACTACAACTTCGACGATGAAGATGAGGACGACAACGCAATGGACGCCGAGCAGAACGACGAAGACTACCAAGGTATTGGAATAAAAGCAAAATCACAATGTATGGAAGCGAGGGCTGCGATACTTTTGAGTTTCTAGAAAAGCGCTCTATAAATAAAATGCATTATTATTATTACTTGTGTGTGATACTAACAGTGTGTGTGTATCTGTGTGTGTGTGCAGGAAGTGATGATGAGTACAGTGATGATGATGATATGAGCTGGAAGGTTCGTCGTGCGGCGGCTAAATGTCTCGATGCTGTCGTTTCGACTCGCCACGAAATGCTTCCCGAGTTTTATCGCTCCGTCTCTCCCGCACTCGTCTGCCGCTTCAAGGTGAATATAAGTTTACATTTTTAGAGAACAACTTTAATTCAAATCTGAAATCAGTTTTTTAAATTGTATTTCTTTTGATAGATGATGTAAAAAAAGAGATGTGAAAATGATGTCAAAGGTTTCGAAGGACTATTTGAACAATGCCCCGCGATGTGTATTGTGTTTTGTCCAAATTGAGGTTGGCAAAGTAACCCTAATCTGTACGATGTATCCCTACCTATTAATTTGATATACGTGTGAAATGGTTGTTAATCGGATCTGTGTGTGTTTTTCTTAAAAGGAGAGGGAGGAGAACGTGAAGGCGGATGTTTTCCACGCCTACCTGTCGCTGCTCAAACAGACGCGCCCGGCTCAGAGCTGGCTGACCGACCCCGACGCCATGGAGCAGGGAGACACGCCGCTCACCATGCTGCAGAGCCAGGTACCACGCTAACAGATACAACATTTCTAATGATAAGGTTAAGCTATAAAGGAACTGCAGCACGGTCACGTGACTTCACGCCACCACCGCTAAGCTAAAGGTGGCTAATGTTGGGCTATAAAGGAACTTACAGCACGGTGACATGACTTCACGTCACCACCGCTAAGCTAAAGGCGGCTAATGTTGGGCTATAAAGGAACTAGAGCACGGTCACATGACTTCACGTCACCACCGCTAAGCTAAAGGCGGCTAATGTTGGGCTATAACCGCTAAGCTAAAGGCGGCTAATGTTGGGCTATAAAGGAACTACAGCACGGTCACATGACTTCACGTCACCACCGCTAAGCTAAAGGTTGCTAATGTTGGGCTATAACCGCTAAGCTAAAGATGGCTAATGTTGGGCTATAAAGGAACTACAGCACGGTCACATGACTTCACGTCACCACCGCTAAGCTAAAGGTGGCTAATGGGCGTTCTTATATTGGGCGTGATGATGTTTAGTCGTCTCATTTAGACACTTGTTAGCAACCGCCCTTTTTAAATTCACCAGTGGTGTATTTACTGACGTATTTTTATTTCGTGGAACAAAACGAGGAACAGGAAGTGAACACATTTATTAATATTGTTTCTCTCTCTTTCTTCAGGTCCCTATGATCGTGAAGGCTCTCCACAAGCAGCTGAAGGAGAAGAGTGTGAAAACTCGTCAATGTTGTTTCAACATGCTGACGGAGCTCGTTAACGTTCTGCCCGGAGCGCTGACCGCCCACATCCCTGTACTAATACCAGGTAATAACACCACCACTTAAAAGGTACTACTTTTAAATTACATTAGAAACTAAAAATACATGTATTTATTAGGAATAGCTTTAAAGGCGGATGGATCCATATTTGAAGCTTTAGAGCATATTTGCTACACAAACAATACTTTTTAGGAGATATATTCATTATTATATAATATTGTAACATTATTAGTATAATTATATATTTTTTAAATATATTTCTATAATTCTTACTATTTTAACCATTATAGAAACATCTTAACTTCCCCAGAATAATAAAAAAAAAGTCTAAATTAATCACACCAATAATAAGGAATATATCTACAAAATAATTTGTTATATTGTAGTTATTATTATCATTATTTTAAATATTATCTCTATTATTAATATCAGTATTTTTCTCAAATAGAGCAACTGTCCTTAACCCATAACAAGTCTTAATAAATCCAAATATATTTAATCTCCAGTTTGATTGATAATGTCTGTGTTTCCAGGCATCATCTTCTCTCTGAACGATAAGTCGAGCAGCTCGAACCTGAAGATCGACGCTCTGTCCTGCCTTCACGTCGTCATGGTTACGCACCCGGCGCACGCTTTCCACGCTCACGTTCCCGCGCTCGTCCCGCCCGTGGTGGCCTGCGTGGGAGACCCCTTTTACAAAATCACCTCTGAGGCGCTGCTCGTCACCCAGCAGCTGGTGAAGGTGATTCGCCCTCTGGACAGCCTACCAGAGAGCTCGGACAGCTTTGACCCCTCCCCCTACATCAGCGACCTGTTCACCTGCACCATCAAACGCCTGAAGGCCGCCGACATCGACCAGGAAGTGAAGGAGCGCGCCATCTCCTGCATGGGACAGATCATCTGCAACCTCGGTAACCAGCCCTTATTCTCTGATGTCACTTCCTGTTTGTCTGGGTTGACTTTCAGGAGGGTTTTTGTTGTTTTTAATAGTTTTTAACGTTGTATCTGACTTTGTTTCTAAAGTTGTTTTTAACGTTGTTTCTTAGGTTGTTTTTAAGAGTTTCTAACGTTGATTTTAACGTTGTTTCTTAGGTTGTTTTTAAAAGTTTCTAACATTGTTTTTAACGTTGTTTCTAAGGTTGTTTTTAGGAGTTTCTAACGTTGTTTTTAACGTTGTTTTTAAAAGTTTCTAACATTGTTTTTAACGTTGTTTCAAACAGTTTCTAACGTTAACGTTGTTTTTAACAGTTTCTAATGTTGTTTCCGATGTTGTTTTTAACAGTTTCTAATGTTGTTTTAAACAGCTTTTAATGTTGTCTGAAGCAGTTTCTGACGTTGTTAACGTTGTTTTTAACAGTTTCTAACGTTGTTTCTAACGTTGCTTTCTGCCTGCAGGCGACCGGCTGCCGGCTGAACTCCCCGGCACGCTGCTGATCTTTTTGGAGCGTCTGAAGAACGAGATCACCCGACTGACCACGGTGAAAGGTACGCTCCTTTACGAGTAAAACAAATGAGGAAAATGTCAGAATAAATCTAAATACGGTTGAGGTGATGTTGGTGTAAAAACGTATTAAAGAAATGGTCTGTCATTTGTGGTGTCAGGAAGGAAATACGTGTTGACCAATAATGAAATTAAAATAGCCTCTCCCCAGAGCTTTACTGTCATCAGGAAGTCTTTTATAAATCATTTCTCTGAAGTTCTTTCCCTCCTCTCCCGTTTCTCTCAGCTCTGACTCTGATCGCCGGCTCTTCTCTGAAGATCGACCTCCGGCCCGTCCTCCCCGACGCCGTGCCCATCCTCGCTTCCTTCCTGCGCAAAAACCAGCGAGCTCTGAAGCTTTGCACGCTGGCAGCGCTCGACATCCTGCTCAGGAACTACAGGTACAGAGAATACTGAACATTTGAATAATTCAAACTTAGCTGCAAAAGTTGTATCAACAAAAGCAAATAAATAAAAGCAAATATATCATATCCGGTTTATTTAACAGAAAAAGATTCTTCAAAAATCAAGGAGATTATAATGAAAATACAGAAAAGTTACAAGAATACAATCCATAAGTGACCTGCTCCATCGAAATCAGTCGCATTGACACATCTTGAGTTGTATACACTCCTGGAAAGAGGAGATTCCTAGCTTTCTAATGATATCAGGATGGTTGTTGTTCTCCAAATATTAAGCAAAATATGTCACATTATAAAATGACTGTCACGAGTCATCATTTTGAGAAAAAGGCCTTCAAGTTTCCTCCTGTCTGGAATCCATCGATCTGATTGGTTATTAGCAAATGATCAAAATACTACGGAGGGAAGATATTTTCGTTTAAAATAAATAAAAATAAACAACATAAAAATAAAAAAGAAGACTCTAAAAATAATATAAAATAAATATGTTAAATATATATATATTAAAGAAATGCCGTCGTGTGACTCTTCAGCTCCGCGGTGACCCCGGTGATGGTGGACGCGGTGCTGGCCGAGCTGCCCCCCCTCATCTCAGAGAGCGACATGCACGTGTCCCAGATGGCGCTCAGCTTCCTGTCCACGCTCGCCGTCACGCACCCCTCAGCGCTCGGTCAGCTGAGCGGGGGGAACATCCTGCAGCAGCTCATCGCACTGGTTCGATCCCCGCTGCTGCAGGGGGGGGCGCTGTCCGCCATGCTCGACTTCTACCAGGTGTGTGGTTTAAAGCATATTAATGTATAAAATACATTTTTTTTTTAAAGTGCATTTCGTATGATAGGAGACCTTTAAACCATTATCAGTGTAGGAGGGCTGTAATGTGTGTGTGTGTGCAGGCGCTGGTGTCCACTGAGACCCCCGGCCTCGGCTACATGGACCTCCTGAGGATGCTGACGGGTCCGGTGTATTCCCAGAGTGCCGCGCTGCCTCACAAGCAGGCGTACTGCTCCATCGCCAAGTGTGTGGCCGCGCTGACGCGAGCCTGTCCTGACGAGGGGCCGGCCGTGGTGGGCCAGTTCATACAGGTACACACACTTTCATTATTATATATAGATTCAAGTTTCTAGGCTCTATTGTCATTTGCTCTGCAGCTACAGTGTAGATATGTCAATGACAAACTGAAGTCCCAGGCTCCTCCAACAGAGCAACATAGATATATAGGACATAGAACAAATAGAAATAGTGCAAGAAGAGTCTATACACAAGTAAATGGAATATGATATATTAGATCAATAATTTGTAAGATGCAAACAGATGAATGTTATGGATGTTCTTTACAGAGTTCAGGTGTTTAATAGTCTGATGGCCTGTGGGATGAAACTGTTCATCAAACATTATAAAACAGAACTGACAAGATGGTAATTATGATTTCTTTCTCTCTTTCTTCAGGACGTGAAGAACAGCCGCTCCACGGACTCCATCCGGCTGCTCGCTCTGCTCTCATTGGGCGAGGTGGGACACCATGTGGACCTCAGCAGCCAACCAGAGCTCAAGACCGTCATCCTGGACGCCTTCTCCTCCTCCAGCGAAGAGGTGACAGGAAGTGACCTCACAGGAGTTTGATAAGGCAGCAGGGTGCCGTTCTGTATTAACCCGTGTGTGTGTGTGTGTGTGTGTGTGTGTGTGTGTGTGTGTGTGTGTGTGTGTGTGTGTGTGTGTGTGTGTGTGTGTGTGTGTGTGTGTGTGTGTGTGTGTCTCAGGTGAAGTCAGCAGCATCGTACGCTCTGGGCAGCATCGCGGTGGGGAAATGCTTCCGGAGTATTGCCCCTTCGTCCTGCAGGAGATCACTTCCTCATAAGAGACAATACCTCTGGCTGCACTCCCCTCAAGAGATCATAGTGAGCCACACACACTCTGACAATACACACACACATTATCATAAACACACTCTGACAATAACACACACACATGATCACACACACACTCTGACAATACAACAACACATCTGACATACACACACACCTGATCACACACCACAATCTATCAATACACACACACCTGATCACACACACACTCTGACAATACACACACACCCTG
>NW_011336016.1:162064-170682 GCF_000735185.1 Notothenia coriiceps
AGATACCTAACTATTGAAGGAAACAACGAACACCACCTATTACCATACGGTAATTGGAGAGAAGGATCGTAGATGTTACTGTTATGACTTTACCATTTTGCTTTTTGCGCTAACACTTTTACAAAGGTATTACTATACTAAAAACTGGGAAACAACAAGTCTATCTAGTGTATAAACATTGATTTTACTGTGTTAATAACTTTGTTTTGGCCATATTGCTCCTGCACTAGAGGCAGCTCCCAAAGTACATAAAAAAGTGAGGTGGACCTTGAACGAGAGTAGCAGTTTCGTAGTCTAGTCAGGAACGGGCGACGTAGCAGTTAAGTCACATGTCATCCCCGCCCCGCTCACAGACTTCCTAACAAGTAGCATCCTACCGAGACCACCAAGAGGCCAATAGGCGGTAGGAGGTAATAGCGAGGTGCTAGGAGCCAGAGGCCGTCTTTTTCGATATAGCAGGCTCCTGGCTCCTCGGCGCCTTATTTTATCAGCTGGACTCTGCCCCGGTCCTCTTCTTGGGCATACACGCGAGGTCTGCGTACTTGGGGAATTGGGGCGGGGACTCGAGGTGGAGAGCCGAGTGATCTTACTTACCTTTATTTAGATCTAAGTGCTGAAAATCACGTAAAATGTGTGAAATTCCTGAGATTGACTTAAGACTACACCCTATATGTTATCAATATGACCCATCAAATAAATCAAAAAGAAAAAATTTCATATGGCGACTAAACTTTCTGCAGAGAGGGTACGACCAGTTGCCCCTTTTCAGAAAGACCCGGCCCACTACAGCCTGACTATGCCTCAACGTCAGGCGGCAAAACCTGGAAGCTTATAAGGTAGTCTCAGCCGCGTGAAGGACCCGATAACTCCTCTCTTCCCAGGTCGACCGCCGGCGCCGTCACCTCCGAACGGGACATTCTTCAACATCCTGCAACATTGAAGTTGAACCAGTCGTTCTCTCGTTCGGGTAGTCGTCAATTCTGTCGGCTTCGTGTCCTATAGAATTCCTCTGAACCCCGGAAATAAGAGTTAAAGTAGAGGTTTAGCGGGAGGAGCTGAGAAGGCCAGGAGTCATCACGCGCCTTTACTTAAAGAGTCGCGCGGGTACAACTTCCTGTAGAGTAAAGAGATTACGCGAAGCATCCGCGCTCCGAGCTCGCAGCTCCTCCGAGAGACCTGCCTCGAGATATGGCCCTCTGTGACTACCCAGGAGGTGCCAGAGGGTGCCGAGAAGCACTACGTAAAGCCCTGTCTCTACATAAGTTCCAGCACTCGTGTGGCCGGCCTGTATAGAGTCGGTTACTGTCGAGGACATACGTAGGGGACCTAATAATGAAATAATTGCGAAAGTACTGCTACGCTAAAAATGTCTCTCTTGCGACACTCCAGGGCACGTCTTTCGTTCGTACGACACATATTGATGTTATATATAGTGACGGCATATGCCGGATGAGAGGAAATAAACGAAAGCAAATCATTCTATTGGATGTTGTTCTCAGCATAAAAAGATTTTGTAAATCACGAGCGTATATTTATGTGTTGCCGACGTCGATCAAGAAGGTCGCTCGTATGCGCGACACACACCACATCCACACCAACACACACACCCATGTCACACGGAGCGGCGAACACACACCATCGACACAGCATTGCTGACGTGCGCCTGTCGAACTGTACGAGCTGCAAGTCAATCGTAGTGGGACGATGCGACTTGTGCGAACAAATGCAATCGTATATCGGATGAGCAAGAAGGGAGACTACTCGGTTCCTTTGCATATTTACCCTGAGCCATCTGAGGCCTCCATTCGACCTTTGAACTCGCTCGTACGATTATGTTAAAGGTAATTCACCATGTGAGAACACGTAACACTAATATTGATATAATTGTGAATCTGAAAGAAATATGAAAGAATAGTCTCACCCGCGACCTGAATCCCATGCCACCACGTGTTCGAGGTGGATCACAGGTCGTCTTTCATAATGTTATTACTAATGGTTTTACGTTTAATGATTTTTTCTATATTTAGTATAAAATCTAGTACAAATAAGTAGACTAAGGCAGACCATGTAACGACAAAATCAGACACGAAGAAGTTAATCACCAGTCACCGACCGATAACTGCGACAAATCTCGGACACCCTGTTTGGGCTAGTACGGGGAGGGAGAGTGAAGAATTCAGTCACCCAAAGTTGAAGAAAGGACAGGTTTGAAAAAGACAAACGTTCAGCACCGGGGGGGTGTGTTTATTCAGTCCGAGTCACCGCCGCGGGGCTCTAAATAAAACTTCGAACTCGAAGTATCTCCCACCGAGTTTGTAAATCCAAAGGTAATACATGCGCCGCGCGATGTCACCCTATAAAGAGATGACGTTTAGGGGTGAGTTTACGTGTCACATGGCGCTGACAGATGTTATCTCCGGAGCTATTAGTCGAGTACCGATATCCACATGTCCCATATTCACGATAGAAATACCACCACACACTGGAGTGATCCTACCAGCCCCCCTAGTGAGGGGTCCCCTTCTAATAAAATTAAACTTCAATTTTTCGTAGTAGACCACGTGAAACTCTCGTTTACTTCTCTAGGATACCTATGAGAGAGTTGTGGTAAACTTTGTCTTGACATTGTCTAAATGAAAAATGAATCTACCTATAAGAATGTTAGTGAGGGAAAGTTCGACATGAAGAACAAATACAGATATCATGAAAAGTATGGACAGAAAAGTAAATAAAGAATAAAAAAATATGATATTTCCCCCCCCCCCGCTAGGTATATTCTGCCACCGAGCGCTTATTAACAAAATCGTATTACCCACCTGGTTCAAACTCTGGTAACTCTCTGTGACTCTCTAGAAATCGAGTGACTCGAGAGCAACTGGGTTTTGATATATAACATCTCTTTTTCTTCTCTCAATTATTTTATTTATATTGTGCACTCTAATCAATATTAATCAAACTATTGTTCGTTTATACATTTTAAGAATGGCGTTTATCTTTTTTGAGAATGAGTTCTTATTTTTATTTTATTTATTGGGGTCTACAACAGATGATACAAATGTTTGTGTCAGTAAATGTGTAGTCGGGGGTGTGTGTGAAAACAACGGGGACAGAGCTGCTGTCAGACGATCAGCTGTGCGGCGTCATCACAAACGGACGTTGCTTCACGTGACGCTCCGGAGGAAAGGACGTCCCATTGCTCTTAAAACTAATTTCCCTGCTTCTCGTGGTTTCCTTGCGTCCCTCCATGCTTCCCTGGAGGGAGGGACTAAACACAGGGAAACGACGCAAGTGAGGGACGCAAGGAATCCATTTAACCGAAGTGAGAAGGACCCTTGGATTTCATTTAACCGACCTGAGACGGGGCCATGGGTTCTTCTGCTCTGACCGCTAGGCATGATGGGTAATCTGTGACGTTTCGCTTTCTCAAAAGTTGGGCCATTTTGCCTTCATGCGCCAATGAGCAGCTCTCATAGGAAAGAACGAGACCCCGCCTCCCACGCTGTATCCAGTTCTTATTATACATCCATGCCCTCGATGCCTCGAGTAAGAAAAACGGAATATGTCGGCCATTGTTTTAGCGTTGTGGTCTCTGACTTTCAGCAATGTGCTTTGGATTTCAGGTCAGTTGTTTTCATTGACTGACACTACTTTTAGGATAGTTAGCATAACGACAAAGAAAACGCAGCAACAGAACGTTCTTTTTTTTTAACACATTTTAAAGGTGGAAATGTGTATTATGATTGCAAGTTAAAGGGGCTCTATGCTGCTTTTCGTGGTTTTCCTCTCCTGTAGTGTGTTATAAAGTTTTTAGTGCATGTAAATGGTCTGCAAATGGTGAAATCCCAAAGTTCCGGTACATAGGGACATCACTACGCAACACTCGCGCTCCAACACATTGTACGTTACTGATAAGCTAAGGGGCGGGACATCTCTAAACTGGTTGACCAATCACAACAGAGCCGGCCAGCTAACCAATCAGAGCAGACTGGACTCTGGTTTTAGACAGAGGGTGAAAAGAGGTGCTGCAGCACAGGCAGTATGAGAACAATAAAGGTCTTTCTGAACATTAAAGCATGGAGACATGTCCCAGAGGGTAAATGGGTAAATGGACTTCGTTAATGAGGACGCAGCTCGAACAAATCGAGCGCTCTTCCTTCATCTCGTCTCCTAGCAGCGTCTGAATTGATGAGTTTGTGTTATCATTGACATGCTGATTCCTCTTTTGAAGTTCACTAATGTATTCTGAGGGCCTCTGAAGAAAACTGTATTTTCTGACGGATGGACAAGAGGAGAATCTGCAGCTCCCCTTTCTTGCTTTGTTCTCCAAAAAGATCATGAAAAATGTCCCTTACGGCTTTTATTTTTGAAGAATTGCGTTTACACACAAATACTTTCATTTGGATATAGAAACAACTATTTTCAGTCGATTTATTGGTCCTTTTATTCTTTTTTGAATAGGATATATATTTTTTTATATATATTTTTCAATTAGTCACTTATGAGCCATATACGTAAAGACAATTTAGAGAGTGGTGTATTTTCTGGGTACTTGTGTGTGAATACACTTACAGAACAAACCCACATTTTGACTCATTTTATACCTTAAATATAAGAGTTTGATCTCATCTCAACGTATACTTGTTTATTTTTTAAATGTTTCAACCAGATGAGTTTATGTTTCATACTTTCTGCTAATTTTGCTGGTAAATTAACTATAATTAAAGTTTAATGGATGACCTTTCCTCACAGTTTGATGTACTTTCACCTGAACACACACACACACACACACACACACACACACACACACACACACACACACACACACACACACACACACACACACACACACACTGTTTACTACTGTGTGTGAAACCCCACCCTACAGGAAGCAGTCACTGAGAATATTTGCTCCCTCCCCAACCAACTTCCCGTTCTCTGACACACACTTCCTCTTGTGTGTGTGTGTGTGTGTGTGTGTGTGTGTGTGTGTGTGTGTGTGTGTGTGTGTGTGTGTGTGTGTGTGTGTGTGTGTGTGTGTGTGTGTGTGTGTGTGAAGTCACAAGTGTCGGCTTGTGTTCTGATTCTCATGCCAATCCGCCCCATTACTTTGCCCTTAAAGGAGATAAAGAGCAGGATAAAATCACACTACTTTAAATCTGTGGGGAATAAATTTGAGCAGCTCGTGAAACAGGAGAGGAAATACATGTTCCTTAAACACGTCTTAACAAATATCCTCTTGTTCAAAGGCCTGCAGGGATTCAGCGAGCATTTATCCGCAATGTGATCTAGTGATAAGACAAATTACACCACACTGCACCCTCAGCTGATGTTTTTAACGTGGATTTAACCGATAGATCGACCCCTTTTTGAAGCAATAACCAACGTGTAATTGGTTTCACAGAGTAATGTGCTGCCACTTGCCCTTAAAACAGCTCCAAGCCAAGAACATGTACTGTTGTTTTTAGGGATTAAATAAGATAAATATATCATTTTAATTAATAAGCTTCAGAGGTGCTGGAAGGGAGACTTGGTTTCTTTTTGAGCGAAGCTAGGCTAGACTTGGCTGAAGCTACATATTTCCCGAACAGATGTTAGAATAAGACTTGAAGCAAAATAGAGAATATAAATATCTCCTTAACACAAAGATAAACCCCTTCACTTTAATTAATGCAGTTTTATTCTCAGAAAGCATGCAGGAAAAGCAACGTTTCTTCATGAATTCCGAGCAACACAGGGGGGATAATTGTTAAACAAATTACTTTTTTAATAAAGGATTCCTGGAATATCTCCCTCTGTGCTTTTCAGAATGATATTGATTTTCTTCTCCCTGCAGAGGCTTCAGAGCGTCTGCACTGCTTTTGATGATCTGCTCTCAGCGAAATGAAAACATCCATTTTCAAATCCATCTGGCGTTGGTGTGAACGCACGTACTAAAGGAAAAGTAGAAGTACTCAGATCTTATGGTAAAAGTAGAAGTACTCAGATCTTGTACTTCAGTAAAAGTAGAAGTACTCAGATCTTGTACTTGAGTAAAAGTAGAAGTACCAGAGTGTAGGAATACTCTGTTACAGTAAAAAGTAGAAAAGTATTATCATCAAAATATAGTGAAAGTAGCGACAGTAAAAGTAGTCATTGTGCAGATTGGTCCATTTCAGAATAATAGATATAATGATTGATCATTAAAGTGTTATCAAAGCTGGTAAAGGTGCAGCTAGTTTGAATGACTTTGTATACTGCAGGGTAGCTTGTGGATTTACTCCAGGTGGAACTAAAGTCTGATTTAACACTTGATTATATTTCACATCATGACGGTGTGATTTATAGAGCATGCTTTCAAGTGAGCGCTGTAATGCAGCTAGTAACCAGAGATGGCAAAAGTACACATCCTTTCCTCAAGTAGAAGTACAGATACTCGTGTTTAAAAATACTCTGGTGAAAGTAGAAGTACTGACTAAACTTCTTTACTCAAGTCAAAGTAAAGAACTTTGAAATGTACTTCAGTAAAAAGTACCCATAACTAGCAGCTGTTTTAAAGAGTACCTGACCTCCCTTTATATTAATAGAACAATAATGTCATTGTTAGCTAATGAATGTTTCCATGCTGAACAACGGCAACATGACAACGTTTTCATTGGTCCCTCTGGACGGGGCGGGTGCAGCATGGTGAACTTGGTTCTTTTCCCTCTTCTCAGCGGTTTTCTTTTGTGTGCGAGTTGTGTAGAGACCTCAGCTTCGCGTATGGATACCAGTAGTTAATTTAGTATGAAGATGTAATAAACCCTTATTAACCGCATCAAAAGGGGTCTTGTCTTTACACTTGTAGCCTACTTGAGACCAGGTTTAGGAACAACACCTGTAGAACTATGAGAGACATGTTTGAGTATTTAGTCTTTTGTGACCCTCGATAGAGGCGTCTCGCTAGTCACGAGGACGTCGTTCGTGCCGCCGATATTGGGTGATTAATGAGTACTTCGTCACTAAAATAGGTGTGCTCCGCTTCTCTGGTGGGAATTAGCAGACGACCCGCTCACAAATGCTCGGCGGGTGTGTGAAATGGGTCGTGTCCGTTGTGTGTCAGTGTTGTGGCCCGCGCGAAATTGTGCACTAAGTTCTGCGTCATTACTCTATCGCCTGTCAATTTGACCGTCCTCTAGCATTTCTCTCCCAGTCATGCTCGTCTGTCCTTGCGACTGTTTGTCGCTTTCCAGAGAGCAAAGACGCCCCCTTACCTTATATCGTCTGAGAACGGTACCATTTTCGGCGGGTTACACGTTGGTAGGTAGGTGAGAGGACGTCACCGAACCGGGGTACTTGTCCCCAGTCCCATGATTACCTCCTGGGGACCGGACCTTTGTTTTGGGGGGATTGAAAGCCGAGAGAATATTTAGTCTCTGTTCCGAAGTAACCCCTCACACGTCGCAGGAGACTACAAGACCGGTACAGAGTAAAGTTCAGGACGGACGTTCCGAGTGTACCAAAGGAGTGACACGCACAACCGCACACGCACACACGCAACGCACACACACGACTACACACACACGGCACGCCGCACCACGCACCACACACACACACACCTCTCTCTCCCCCTCAATGGCGCTCTGTCACTGCTCTTTCCTTTCTCAAACCTCAATTCTCTCCCTTATCTTTTTCTCGGTCCCTTTCACTCGAGATTTTGTTTACAAACAAGTCAATGATGGGTCCACCCTTCATGTTTATGAAACAATGACATGAATTCATGTACAAAGGACCATAGTCATGGATTAATGTAGGTGATGAAATAAAAAGACTGGTGAAAACTGAAATTGAAGAATGTACACTTGTGTTTATGGACATGAAAGATGATGAAATGTACAACTTGGGTTATGGACATGAAAGATGAAGAATGTTACAACTTGTGTTTATGGACTGAAGATGAAGAATGTACAACTTGTTGTTTATGGCACATCAAAGATGAGAAGAATGTACCAACTTGGTATTATGGACATGCAAGGATGAAGAATATAGCAGACTTGTGATATGGGACATGAAAGATGAAGAATGTACAACTTGTGATTATGGACATGAGAAGATGAAGAATGTACGACTTGAGTTTATGGACATTAAAGAATGAAGAATGGCTACACTTGTGTTTATGTACATGAAAGATGAAGAATGTACAACTTGTGATTTGGACATGAAAGATGAAGGAATGGTACAACTTGTGATTATGTGACATGACAAGATGAAGAATGTACAAACTAGTTGATATGGACATTAAAGATGAAGAATGTACAACTTGAGGTTATGACATGAAAGATGAAGAATGTACACTTGTGGATTATGGACATGAGGATGAAGATGTTACACTGTGATTATGGGACATGAAAGATGAAGAAGTAACAACTGAGTTTTATGGACATGAGAAGATGATAGAATGTACAACTGTAGTTTATTGGACATGATGAAGATGAAGAATGACAACTTGAGTTTATGGACATGAAAGATGAAAGAGTGTAAAAGGTTTGTCCGACCCAAGGAAATCAACTTACACACAAGCCACCGCACTAGTAATAATTAAATCTCAGTCGCCGGGATAACTAAACTTGTGCTGCACATAGGGTAGTAAAGGACCAGAAGAG
>NW_011336016.1:170716-174064 GCF_000735185.1 Notothenia coriiceps
TTTTTTTTTTCCTTCCAGTTTTCTGCTCACCTGACCGACAACCAACCAACCAACCAATCACAGGGCATCTTCCAGCTGGCCACGCCCCTTTCACGCAACCATGACATCTTCACCATGCGCCATCTCTGACTTCTGTTCCCATGACGACCCCCCCTCCCCCTTCAGAACCACACAGTCCGACTGACTGTTGCCTTGGAAACATTGAAACCAAACATCTAAGGATTGCCGCGGCGGCCATGTTGAAGATGAAGATGATGACTCAACAGGAAATAAAGGGGCTGTCCAAAAACCAACTGCCCAGATTTAAACTACGGTTCCCATGATGCTCTCTGCAGGGGGAGTGGCCTCTTGCTTTCTACTTTTTAAATGTTTATTTTTCTCCTTTTTACTTCCAGCAGTCGAACCTGTGGATCCATTCAGTGATTACTGTTATTACTAAGGTGGTTATTATTCTGTGTGAAAAAGATATAAAAGTCAGTTAATGTTTTTTATTTTTGGGGGAGTGGGTGGGAAGGGCGGGGGGTGCAGCAGGTCATGTGGTTAGCTCACCGCGCTAGTAGCATCAAGCTAACGTGAGTTTTTACAGGAGAGAGTTGCCAAAATTAAGATAAAATGCTAACTTCAGCTGTACGACATTTTTTAATTTTTTATTCTAGCCCATTAACGATGCCAATAACGAGTTAAATCAAGAGCTTTGCTAATGGCTAGATATCAGTTCCAGAAGCAACTTAAATGCATTGTTTTCGGAGGGAATGCTAACACACAGTTCGTGAAGTATTAGCTTTATTTAGCATTGTCTTCTTCTTTAAGAAATGACTGTGAACTTACTGGATGGCTTTAGGTTACTTTGTTAGCATTGCAGCTATTCAAATGTATTTCAAATAATGTGAGAAAAAACTATGTATGTGGTGTTAGCATTATTGAATTAATGGTAGCTTGGCTAGTTAGCATGTCAGTGAGGAAAAGTATTGAGTTTCAAAACATCAACAATGAAACTTGAAAATTTTGAGGCAAAATATAAGAACAGCAAATGTGATTGTTGTAGGGGATGCTAACAACGCCACTCAAATAATAGTGTCTGAGTCCTAGCTTGTTAGCGTAGCAGCGTGGTGAGCTGACTCTGGATCTGCTGCTCAGGGCGGACATGTTGCCTTCAGACAGCACTCACACTGGTCCTGTGTGTGTTTGTGTGTGTGTGTATGTGAGTGTGTTTGTGAATTTGTTTGAGTGTGTGTTTCTGTGTGTATGTGTGCTAAATAACAATTATGAACCACGCCATTTTCTGTGATTAACTTTTTTGACCCGGGGGAATAGGGAGGGTGTTATAGAGTATTATTAACCATCATTATTACCTGATTATTAATGTTATTAACACGTCTGAGAGGGAAACACTGAGTTATTCTGCATAACGTCCTTTAACTGATGGGGATATATTTAAATATCCATCTATGGAGGATCAAACATTACCGAAAAAGTTGTTCCTTCATATTCCTGCACGCCCGCATTGTCAAGTTGAGTATTTCATGCTAGCACTTAGGCAAACTCTGCGTTGTAGCCCAAAGCTAACATGCTATAGCGTTAGCATTGAGTGCTGCCGCCAAATGGATTGTCGCGTTTTCTTACAAATTTCATTTTTGCAAAGAAAACGTGAAAATGTGCTAAGTTTTCATCGTCTGTGTAGCAGTGAAAAAACTCTGCTACACAAATAGTAGTTTTGTCAGACGTTTGCGTGATGATGTATATTTCAATTACTCCTTTATGTCAGCTACTATCGGACATATTTTTCCACGTTATGGTAAAATCCAAGAAGACTGAAATGTTTTTGTTGTTGGTAGTTGGCTAAATCCGAACTTTCGCATCTAAGCCTTTTGCATAACCCATTTAGGGCATTAACTATTTTAAAAAGGCAAAAACACGCCTCAAGTTGCGTAAAAACATTTCAGTGTAACTGAGCAAGTTTTATAAAATGATGCAGTTTTGATACAGCAACATTAAAGTTAAGTAATGGAAATGGGGCCAATATTCCCATCAGTTAAACACCTTATAATCTCAGTGTTACTCTTTAACGTTATCACGGCATTTGACTGACCGTAGGAGGTTGGGCTTAACGCTGAAGCCCCGCCCCCACATGTATTCAGGGGGCGTGGCCTGTGAAGCAGCCGAGACACAGGAAGCCTTTTGAATCGTTCGTTTTTTTGAAATGTGAGAATGGTCATCTGACAGTGTGTTGGACCTCTGTGAGTACTGCTGTATCGCGAGTACTCAGTATTCTGGTTCTCCTGCAGTACTTCATGTAGCATGTTAATGTGTTTCCTCCAGGAGGGGCTGAATCTCAGTTTGCATGCCGAGCAGAGGCTTCGAGAGAGACGTCTTTATGCAGGCGATCACCACGAATTAAAACGTGGCGATGCTAGCAAGCAGAAAAGTCAACGTTTCCATCGCCGCAGCTTCAGGCAGACGTTTCTCACTTCCAGAGCCAAAGGCTGCGGTAGCGCTCGACATTTTGTGCGACTTCTGGGGCTGCAGTTGCTGTAGTTTTTCTTTAGTTGTCAGATCTAAAGGTGGTAAATGTAGGAAAACTGATCTTCTGTATGGGACAATTCATGGTAGTCTGCAAAATGTGAGGCTTGTTTGATTGTCTATCTTACTTTTCAAAGCAGAGAAGGACAAACAGTGGATTTGAGTACAACTTTCCCCACTCCCACCCAGTTATAAAACGTGTTCTAGTCTTTGATGGAGCTTCTTCTGAATACCTGTAAGAGCAGTTCAAGTTCGTCCTTCTTCTTCAACTCCCACTATTACTGCCTGAAGTTGGTTGGATGGCATTTGGAAAATCATGAAAAATCGTCAAAAGCAGAAAAGAAATCCACTTACTTTGAAGCACACAGAGGCCTTAACGTCTGTGTTTAATTGAGCCATATTTGTACCCATTTTTTAAAGCGCTAGGCTAGCAGTTTCCCTCTGTTTCCACTCTTTGTGCTAAGCTAGGCTGAACACACCCTGGACCTAACTTTGAGATTAAATTGAATAGAAGTCGCACTGAATGACGAGCACGATCGCAGCCGAAAGCAAACTGAAATCTAAAGAAGAAATTATTTTACGTTTACTGAAATAAACCTGCGTCTTCTTTCTCTGTATGGCATGATGACCAGTGAAATGTAAAAGGATCCAGTTCAGCGCCGAGCATCCGGTAAAAAAAAAAAATCCCCGTTTTTATTCGGCTGAATCCTGGTCCCTTTTTTCAGCTGTTGTTGGCTTTTAAAAACTGTTATGGAAATTGAAATTCTGAACTGGTTTTGTCACAGTGCAGAAACCCACAGCAGCAGTGAGGGAGATAAAGGAGTGGGG
>NW_011336016.1:174099-185207 GCF_000735185.1 Notothenia coriiceps
GACTCGTCGAATTATGTAGATACTGTTTATGTGTGGTACTTATTGTATTTACAGTTTGTGATTATGTCTAGATTATGAGTGGAGTGTGTCATATTAAGATGTTCATATTATGGATGTTATAGTTCTTGCGATAAACTCTTATTTTGTATCGTATATTGGGCCAGTGTAACCGCTCTCCTTATTCATGTTGAGTACAAACCCTACAAACCTATAGATTAAACAATGGCACATTGTACATCTTATTGTACAGTCAAGTTAAGTTCGGGTATACAGCATTAGTGACCGACTTATGATTTGCTTGATGGATATGTAGTAGCTACGGGGAACACTTATAGCGTAGCGTAAAATGGATATAGTTCTGTCAAGTATTCCTAAATAACCATCACTTTAGTTACTCTTTTTGTAATATATGAAAAAAAACTCTGTCCTTTATATTCCATTCAAGTTTATAACTTAGACTAAATTCCCGCTCAACTCTCGTATAGTCATCAGCGCTCCCTGTGTTAAATGTCAGAATCTAATGCATAGTATAAATTGATATTTACCTTACAGGTATAATAACACAGAATTTGTACTCTCCATACCTTCGTTACCATGCTGTCTCTTAGGGAGAGCTAGGTATACCGGTTTGTTAATTGTTGTCCTGGTTACTACTCGGTTATTAATTTCACTTGCATTTAGGTTGGGGTTATGGATCCTGTCTTTACTAATAAATATAGTCCTGACCAAATACTCATCGGTTGTAGAGAGTTTTACCGCAATCACAATGTTATTGATCTGTCTGTGTGTGTAATGGGTGGTGAGTTCTTACGAGTATCATGGATGTGACTATATGTCAGATAAACTTTTGGGAACTATGTAATCATACCAGCTTGTAAGCGTTGTCTGTTCACCCTCTAGACCGATCTTCTACGTCTTTTATGGACGTCTTATTGATATGGTTCGTCGTTCGTACGTACTCTAAGTGTAGCAGTTTTAGATGAGACTTTCCATCATTTTCTTTGTTTGCAGACATGTGATTCGACCTGTGTCTTCTCTGCGCGTCGTGTCGTTGTCTTCGGAATTTCATGATATATATTCATAACAAGATACATGAACAAGTGGGAGTGGGAGGGTATAGAAGAGAATAAGTAGTAGAGATTGCCGTCAGACGGTGTGACGCAGAACGAGATGCATCGTAGTGTGTGGGTCGCTGTGGTTGTGCTGTTGGGTGTTGGTGCTCTGGGTCTTTGGGTGATCGTTGGGTTTAACCTCTTTTGTGATTGGTATTTAAAATTTTTTACCGCGTACCGGGGTCTGGGTCTATACCGAAGTCAGTTTATAGTTAGCAAATTGAGAAGGTTATGTTATTTGTAAAAGGGTAAGTTTCACAAGTGGGGATCCCGCGTTTACTCATGTGATTATGTCTGAACTTTCGCGTGTTTTATTTTGAAACTTTTTTTTACCCTGTGGCGAAAATTGTTTGTTTCCATTCTTTCTAGCGAAAGGAAATGCATACGAAACAGGGTGACCGTGGCGGAGTTTATGAGACAATGTCCTCCGGAAAAGTTCTGTTGCATCCGGATGTAATATTTTTTTTATTTTCGCAAAACACCATTCGTCATTGGTGGTTACTGCATTACCCAACCTGACTGTAAATACCTATAATTAATTATTATTAACCAAAAAACAATTGTAAATGTCACAATATTAGTACATACATGTTCATCCATACTTTATACTTACTAATCAATAACTTTTTGTAAAAAATTTACTTTTGGTATCCCGGTGTACATACTAGTTTCACTGGTTCCGTCAAGGAACTGAACCGTAAAATTTATTTTTTCGTTAAACATAATTTGGTAAAATTTTAAAAATAATCATGGGTAACGGTTTCTGTTAGAGGTAAATAAGTAGGTATTACTTACCTCGTATCTAGTTTGCATTACATCAACACAGACGGTTTTCATCACTGTTTCGACAAACTCTGGTTCGCTCAGGACGCGTCTGGACGGCGTTGAAAAGCTAGTTTGTCAGAACGAGCCGGACGGTACTCCTATCGGGTACAAACCAGGGCTGAACGAGACTCCGGGCGGAGTGTACTCTGGCCCCTTTGAGCGCCTGTTTCTTGCGCGGTGGAACTCTCGCTCCGCCGCCGCTCCCGCGCCGCCTCCGCCGGCGTCAAGGGGAGGGGTGCCCGAACGCTCCGCTTTACCGCTTACCCTTTGCTGAGCACCTAGCGCTCGGACTCGCGAGTAACACCAAAAATGGGGCACCGCGCTACTGCGAGGGTAACCGAGCCGTTTTGAAACACAAAACACAGTCAAAGCACCGGTGGCAGGGTAGTGTAAAAGTAGTAACAGGCGTTACAATAGTAGGTACTTTAATTTGCTCAATACAATTGAATATACGTGACGGAATGGCAAAGTATGGAATTTTAGAATCGTATAGTATGTGTGACAGGTATGCACGCTGTCCCGACGACACTATAGATCACCAAAGGTATGGGGGTGCAAAAAATTTAAGTAGGAAGTTAAGGGTAAGATATAAATAGGGTATCTAACACATGTAATGAAAGGCAATGGACGGACACGGTGGGACCAAACCTTTCGATTTGGACGGTAAGCACAGAGTCATGGGACATTTATCACCGTTTATTGTTATTCAACTTAGATTAGAACGTCCTTGTTTACATAAATGAATCTGTATAGACTTGTAAGAACCCCCGCGACACCGACCCCTCCCTCACACCGGCCGAAAGTTGGTTCTTCCAACCCCCGCAAGGCTAGGGTTCGGGGTACGCAGGGGGTTATACGCCTACATGGCAACCCGTTCTATCATTGGGCTCCAACGGGGCTACCGTTACCGGTTGCACTCCACTTACACCCCTTACCAATCCAGGATCTCTCCATGTGGACGGACAATACTTACCCAACTACCCACTTCTGTACATCTCATTTTTGCGACTCCCCAGTTTCTGACCCTATCCGCGATATCATGTCAGGTATGTAAATGTATGCTAATTTGTGTCACAACGTAAGGGGAATATCGGTTGGCTCAGTTCGGGCTTGGCGGGCCTCAACCGCGCACCGGTGGATTTCACCCACCGTAGGCGGTTTTTTGGGCTACTTCTTCTTCTTCTTCTTCGCTTCTCATCTTCTTCTCTTCTTCGGCCTGGCCTCCGACGGGCTGAGTCCGCTCGAAAACCCTCTGAGGGGGCCGACGCTAGTCCGATAGGGCAACAGATGAAAAGCCTCCGCTCCGGCGTTCGGGAGTTTGTTCGGATCATGAAGGTGTAAAAGACATTCTTACTGGGTTCGATCGTAGGTGAAGTGTTCCTAGCAGCTCCACTCTCGGATGGCTCGGTTAAATGTCGTGTCATTACGCCCTTTGCACTCTCTTGCAGTCCGCCCCGCGTACGCCGTGGGCCGTATCCAACCCCCGGGGTTTGAAAACGGGGACGGGGCGTTTGGTTCTTTTTACAATTGTTTTTCAATTTTACCCTTTTTATTAATTGCCAACCCAAAAATCCCCCCCCAATTTGTTATGGAACTGGGGAACATTTTTTCGGTGATCCCCCCCCCATGTTTTTATTTCCAAGGGGGAGGGCTTTACTTCGCGGATTGGGGATTTCCCCCCCTCGGGGTCAAAAACTGGCCTTTGGGGTTTTGTTGCAACCAGGTTAAACCCTTTTTTTTTTTTCACCCGGATGTTCCAATTGGGGCTTGGGGGCAGGGGTCAAATTTTTTCGTTTTTCCGGGCTATTTTGGGGGTAAGGGGCTATTTTTAGGTTTATTAAAGGGCCTTTTTGTAGGCGGCCCCTTTTTAGGGAAAGGCTTGGGGGTAAACCACCTTTTTTCCAAAACCCCTCGGGGCCCTTCACTTTGGGCCAGGTTTTACCCCGCCCCCCTTTTGGGGGCGATAGTGGGACCACGGGCCGCTTCCCTCTCCCGGGTTTTTTTTGTGCTTTTTAACCCCCAAAACCCACTGTACCGGCCCTCTTTTTACCCACTTTTTTTGTAACTTCAAAAATCCCGGGGTGCTTTTCTTCCCCCCAATCTTTTTCCAACTTTTTTATTTTTGTCATATTAAGTATTAACGTCAACACGGAAAAGGGTACCAAGTTAAAAGCCCCCGCCTTTGGGGTATGGTTTTTAACTTTTTTTTTGGGGCACCCCCCCTCCCAAACCTTTTCTACCTTGCTAATTTTAACCCTTATTTTTGGCCAATCACCCCTCCCTTTTTCGACGGCTTTTGAAGGGGGGCAAGCCCTACCATTTTTAATATTTTTGTACATTAAAACCCATCAAAAATTTGAAGTTAACCCCTTACCCTTTTTGGAATGTAATTAATTCAACACAAAGGTACAGGTTAAGGCCCCGCTTTGTTATACTTTAGGAAATTTTTTACTTAGGGGCCACTCCCCCCCCCCTACCCTTACCCTAAATTTTTTTTGAACAACCTTTTTTACCGGGGCCCAGGAACGGGGACCAGGACTTTTTCTTCTTTTTTGGTTTGGGATCGGGGGAAAACCCCATCCAACGGTCAAAGGTCACAAACATCAACCCCGGGCGGAAACCTCCTGCGTCCCCCATTGCGGGGCATGGGGGGGGTTGGAATCAACTTTTTCCTACTTTAAATTAAAAATTCAGATATGTAGGATTTTTTTGTCCGGGGTCACAAAAAAAGGCAAAGTTTCAAAACCAAACCACCCCAACCATTTTATTTTCCTTTCCTTTATGGGTTAATATCCGGGTTTCCCCTTTTTTAATGAGTGTCATTCATCTTTTATGCCCTCGGGTTTTCGTAAATACCGTTTGAACCTAAAAACCTTTCGGGCAAAAACACCAACCCCACCCCCGGGTCCTTTGACCAAAAAACACCTCCCCCCCCCCTGGATTCCCCCAAAGTTAAACGCCCCTGCCCGGGGGTGTGTTGTTCGTAAATTTATAAAAGGCCAAGTTCTGGGTGTTTAACTCTTTTTTTGTACAGTATATGGATGAAAGAATAACCCTCTTTTTTGGCACAAACAATTACAACAGGACAAATGTATGTATAAATGATCTGTCCAACCCCAATAAGTTACTTATATTTATATTGTAAGTGAGCAACTCTCAAATGCAGTTTATTCTTTGAATGACAGACACACAAATTCCTCAGAATGCTGTACCACTGTTTCTTTTGAAAACCTTATATTATGCATTTTGCACAACAATGTTTCTAAAGTGAGAAAAATAGATACTCAACAGCAAGAATGATGTTTGACATTTTACTGTAGATTGACAGCTCACTTAACGGACACTGAGAGAGAAGAACACAAAGTACTAGATTGTTCTGTCTTTTCATCCCTCCCTCTCTTTCTCTCTCTCTCTCTCTCTCTCACACACACACACACACACACACACACACACACACACACACACACACACACACACACACACACACACACACACACACACACACACACACACACACACACACAGGACCCACTGAACATTGAGAGCAACAGTATCTGCTGTAATCACACTTGTCTGTCTGCAGCCTATTGACTCTCTGGTTAACTGAGACCCTGTGTGTGTGTGTGTGTGTGTGTGTGTGTGTGTGTGTGTGTGTGTGTGTGTGTGTGTGTGTGTGTGTGTTTATTTATGTGTGTTTGAATGTCTGAGTGTAGCATATAATCTATAGTTTACTCAAGCAAAATAGAAAGAAAACGGTATTTCTTTCATTGCTGCTGGACACTTAGCATCACACTTAATATGCTAAAAATCGGTTTTTATCATATATTTAATTTGTAGCGGTGACATATTGTAAATAACAACTCTCTCTGGTTAATGCGTTCTGTTCACTTAAGTCTTATTTATACATTTTATAAGATCATTATAGCAGATATACTTTTACTTAGCTGTATCCTGTTTATCTTTTTGCTGCTTTGATGCGGAAAAAAACAACTCCAAATGTTTTCATAAAATCTCCTTTAGTAATACAGATGTTTGTAAATGTGTGATTCGATTGCGACAAACTTCCTGTCTTCACCACCATCCAGCCCTCTCGCTTCACCTATCCATTCTTCCCTTTGTCCAACCTCTCTCACTTATCTCCTTCCTCCCTCCTTTCCTCCCTCCCTCTCTTCCTACCTGCCAGCTGCTGCTCAGGGCCTCTTGGCTCTTACAGTTGCCCCTCAAACAAAAGAATGGACAGAACTACAAAAAAGGAAAAACGAATGACAGCTATGAACTCTTTTGTCCCTTTACCTTGTTCTAACAGCCCCCTCCTCTCTCGCTCTCCCTCTCTCTCTTTTATCCCTGGGGGAGTCTTCATGGTCTCTGGTATCCCTGTCTTGTCTAACGGTCACTCAGACCGTCGTGTCTACACAACTTGAACTACAATGGCCAGCTCTCTAGCACAGGGCAGCTGGGCCTTCATCTTGAGTCTTCTTTCCATTACACTGCCAGACCAAATTAGCCAGATCCTCTTCAGCTTCCTCCAATGACCCTCATCTGATTTATTTAACTATCCTTTGACTGTGTCTCTTATTGTTTGTTTGTAATATCTATTTGACCTGGCATGACAGACGAGGGCATCCTTTTAAACCAGAGTCAAAGGCACATTTCCTAATGATGGTAAGAAAAAAAGGAAAGCAGTAAAGACATCCTTACCTAATAAATGCATTGGTTTTTACAAATGACAAGTTTATAAGAACAGTATTCAACAAACACATTTTTTCTAAATATCCTTTGATGTTAAATATATAATTCCATATTTGGTCATATCATATGCATATAGAAAGTACCTTTTGCCAGTTAAATTTGCAATAGTAGCCCAAAATCAGCCTTTTCTAAATAAATGAAAACAAATCTCTGTAATGGAATGTGTCGTTTAAACAGAGTAAATAGAAACAGGTCTACGTGAATTTAACTTAAGAAATACAAACAACCCAAAAGTATTGCAGATTGAAAAATAAAAACTGATATAAATCTGTCTCCAGAACTCACGCAATGGAACTCAATTAATCATCATGTCACCTAAGGCAGCGAGACATTTGTTGCCTCAAGACAGACAAAGGACAGTTCATCTGTGATTTATTATGGTACTGAAATAGCATACCCACCTCAGGAAATGTCAGAGAGATCTGAGTTTTATGTTGTATGCTGTCAGGAAATGTGGATAGAAGTTCAAAGTGAGACACTTTTTTTTAGACTGTCTCATATTCTGAGCTGGGGAACAACATTTAATAAAGCAAAACACTTGAACATTGAACTGGAGGAAATGTCAACCTTACACAGAGCATTTAGTAGCTGTTTTTCCAAAAGATAAAAACAACAAACAAACTTTAAACAAAAGGACACTGAAGCACCATAGGAATTTGCTCAGATGCGTGCTGGGCCTATAGCTGCCTACTTATTTAAACTGAGGTATTTTTAGTGCTGCAAAATATTACGAAGCAAAGAAAGTAAACTTCTAACAAAAGAACATAACTCCTACATGTAGAAAACACAAAACGGTGTTACCCAGAAACCTTGTGTTTTTTACCCAAACATTGAATTCAATTGGCTGCAGAATTGACCAACGTGTTTCAACAATATCTCAGTTAAGGCTGAGCAGAAGGATGATGGAATAACAACACAAACGTGTCCTGTGCATGCACCCTGATTAATCTGTTAATAGGATATTCTGTTAATCTGTCAGGATATATTTTCCTTGTTAGGTGATTTCATACCAATAAATACTCAACTGGACAAAATAACACGTGACAGTTTGTCTGTTAATTAGTTATAATTTTAAACAATCTCACTGATATCAATTATATTAATTGATATTAATGAGAATATAGAATAGGTCACACAAGTTAGCATCGATTCTTGAAAGTGCAAAATTGTGTGTTATGTCTTCATGCCAAACAACGCAACTATTCAAGATATTAAATCTAAAAAGTGCTCTCTGAATTAATTATTTTCTACAATAAATTGTTCTGCCTAATATTATCAGTCTGATATGAAACAGACTTACAGGAACTAAAAGTCAACATTTTTGTTTTTTTTACGAGGATTCAGCCCCATTCCTACAGACACAATAAGGTCCATACCACCTTATTTTATCTTACCATCCAAGGTAATGGCCTCCTTAGTCCGTGTTGTCACCAGCTTTCTGTCAGAGTGAGAGCAAATGTTATTTTACACACACAGCCATAGCTAATATCAGAGTGAAAAAATATATTGGCAATGTGTCTTTATATCTTTTTGTTATGACATATCACAGAAGTTTGAATATTTTTAGCCATGCAAGCGGCATGATATCATCTGTATGCGTGTGTTTCCATCCCAATCTCTATAGATTGTCTAAAAACATTTAAAAAATCCTTCTGGGATAACGAAACAGTTTTCACTAATTTTAAAATATGGTAAGCCCATGAGGATTCAAGACTTAAATAATGTATCATGGCTTTCATATCCATGTAATCAGATTACTGAAATAAAATCACATTAGATGTAATCAATTTCACGTCACTGTCTGACAAGCTGACAATCTGCCATGTGTAAGAACAAACAGGATGTTTTTCAGACAAAATATTTAAAGCTGTGTGTGTGTGTGTGTGTGTGTGTGTGTGTGTGTGTGTGTGTGTGTGTGTGTGTGTGTGTGTGTGTGTGTGTGTGTGTGTGTGTGTGACATCTGACTGCATTCCTCACAGGTAAGTCTAAATGCATTGTGGGAAGTGTTAATGTTTAACGGTGTGTACATATGAGGCAACTCTGAGGTAAGATAGGAAAGATAGAAGACCTTTCTATCTTTCTATCCTTCTGTCCATCTATTGTTACAGAGTTCCTCTTATTAACCTGTTGCCCTCAGGGATGTTAATAATACAGGAGGAACTAATTTTGAATTCGACACCAAGGATTGCTGGCCTTTAGCTTTACAAAATACCTCCTGCATCAATTATTGAGAGAGCAAATCCAATATGGGAGGGCAGGCCGCACTGACGGCCAATAGAGGGACGGAAAGAAAAGCTGGACTGATGTGGAAATGGGCTGAGACTCAAAGATGCATTAAACACACTGCATCCAAATGTAGAGCATAGAAACTCTACTCAACTGAATTCTCCAAATTAAAATACCAATGTACAAAGTGGTTTCCTGTGCGAACCGAAGTTTATCTGAATGCATGTGATGAGGTGATTGGTCAGCTGACACTTGTTTAAGGAATTGTGTGGAAGAAAGCATAACAAATCCATTTTTTATAAGATATACAAATTATGAGGGTACTTTGCTTTTGTACTTGTAGCTATTGTTACTCTAAGGGACGTTCAGTGTTGGTTTTCTCTTCTATTTTTCCACTTGATTGTTTGTATTCCAGACAGCTACAAAATATACAAATAAAAACACAAACAGTGTACAACCATTTTGCTTACCTTACAGTTCCACTCTGTATTTTTCACATTTTTGTATCTGAACTTTTATTTTATATGCTATCTATTTTTTACCAAAGTTTAAAGAGGCTGCCATGGGACAGTTTGTTTACCTTGCAATCCTCTGCTGGAATATATTTCCAACCTCAACGCCCCCCAAGACAAGTTGAGAAACACCTTGAAGCGGGACAGGAAAAAGCTGAATGTGATCTGCATGGGACTGGTGCGTGAGTATGATGTGGTGTGAGGATTACTGGTGCTAATACCAGGTGTTAGGGAGCAATCACTCTACCCATACACACACACACACACACACACACACACACACACACACACACACACACACACACACACACACACACACACACACACACGGTGGTTTTAATGTTTAGGTTTTCTCTGGTGACCTCCGTCATGAGGGTCACATGATCATGTTGACACTGTAGAGGCTTGTTAAAATGTAGTCATAAACTTTTTTTACAAGTATTTTAGATCCGTTAGAGTACGTATAACACAGTGGGAAAATACTCTATTACAATAAATAATAACATTTAATATTAATAAAATAAAATTGGACATTTTTCGCCAATTGCGTGAATTTTTAAACAATTCTCAGATTTTTTTCAAACCAGTTTTTGAGGTATTTTTGGTGGTTTTCACACTATAAGAAACACTTTCCCCTAATACATAAAAATAATAGTATGTTATAATATTTAACATGAAATACCAATAAATGTCACCAACTTGTTGAACTTTAGTGGATATAAAGAGAAATTACAGACATTTTATACATATCTTTCAGCATTTTACCTCTGTAGACTACATGTTGAAGGATTTTGCTAATGTTTACTCTTTATACTGTTGGGTGGTTTAACCTACATAACATTCTGTAAGATAGTCATATTTTTGTTTATATAAAAGTAAATAAAGCTGTCAGCCAAAAATGTAGGAGTTTACCTCTGGGATTTAATGGAGTAAAAATTGGCCAATTGATCAGTATAAATCAAAAATACTTAAAGGTCACCTATCGTGCTATCTTTAGGCAATAGCATAGGTCTCAAATATATAGAAATATATAAAAAACATGTCTATGAAGTGTTTTGCTCAAAATACCAAACAGATCACCCACTGCCATGCCTCACTGGGGATAGGTAAAGTGCTGATTTGGGGTATAAAGCTTTAAGAAAAAAAAAGGAGTGGTCTGAGCTCATGCGGGACCCTGCAGCTACTGTCTAAACTAAATACTGCCGTGATGAAACGCCATATCATGGATTATCAAGGATTATCTCTGAAACAGTATGGAGCTCAAAGGCTTTCTCTCTTGCCGGTAATACCACAAGGTGAGTTCCTTTTTACTTCCTGCTTCTTCACACACATGGGCCGTTTCCCAATCGCGAGGATGCTTGCTTGGTAGCACATGTCTTCCAGAGTCACTTCCTTCAGAAGCTAGGCAAGAATCCTTCCTGGCATTCGGAAAACGAAGAGTGGAACAGGCTAGCAAGTGTGCAGGTGCGCGTCATAGGAGAGGCCCCGCCTTACATTTTCCGCCACAGATTTGGGAAAATTGGTCCGTGCTCAAAGCATTGTGGGGATTTGAAGGACGCGAAGTCTACCCATGTGCAGCCTCGAAATTGCCCCAAAACCAAGGACGCGGCCTCGGTGGAATTCCAAGTATGCTGGAGATTGGAACAGTCCTTCGGCGGCACTCCATAACACTACCATATTAGTC
>NW_011336016.1:185252-202466 GCF_000735185.1 Notothenia coriiceps
CACTGTCCTGTGGTGTGTTTGTGTGTGGTGTGATGTGAGTGTGTTGTGAATTGTTTGAGTTGTGTGTTCTGTGTGTATGTGTGTAATAACATTATGAAACTACGCCATTTTCTGTGATTAAACTTTTGACCCGGGGAATAGGAGGGTGTTATAGAGCTAATTGCGACTTCTATTCAATTAAAGTCCAGAGTTAGTCCAGGTGGTGTTTCAGCTAGTCTTTAGCACAAAGAAGTGCAACAGAGGGAAACTGCTAAGCATAGCGCTTTAAAAATATGATGGTACAAACTCATAGGCTCAACATTAAACACCAGACGTGTATAAGTGTCCTTCGTGTAGCTCAAAGTAATAACGATGGACGTTTCTCTATGTATGCGAAACATGCGCTGTAGTTGACAGATTTTTCATGATTTTTATACACATATCCCTGTTCTCAAACTAGATCGTGTCGAGGCAGTAATTTAGTGTGAGAGTGAAGAAGAGGACGAACTTGAACTAGCTCTCTACCGCAGTTCTATTCAGGAGACAAGCCATTCTCATCCAACGATAGAAATAAAAAGTGTTCCTTCATAATTCCGCGGCTATTACTCAACGTCAGGTGGCGAGGTGAGTATTCAGCTATGATAGCGGACAAATGTAGGTACCTAACTACCGCTGTTTGCCATATCTCAAGCTGTTGTACATACACTCTAAATAGGACAATCAACAACATAGCCACACCTGTAGTGCTTGCGACCACCTACAATGATATGTTGCCGCGTTCCTAGACTATGAGTAGAAAACTGAAAAGTGCTTAGTTTTCATCGTCTGTGTAGACAGTGAAAAAAACTCTGCTACGATCAGTTAATCGACATTTATCTTCGTCAGACGTACCTTCTATAAGGATCTGCAACTAAAGAAAAAACTACAGTCACACTGCACGCCCCAGAAGCGCTATGCTATATGATCAGATCGACTCTGAGCGCGATACACTCTTTTTCCACGTTATGGTAAAATCCAAGAAGACTGAAATTTTTGTTGTTGATAGTTGCTGAAATCACGAACTTTCGCTCTAAGCCTTTTGCATAACCATTTAGGCATTAACGTATTTAAAAAGGCAAAAACACCCTCAGTTGCGTAAAAACATTTCAGTGAACTGACAAGTTATAAAATGGAGCCTGTCTGGCTTTCTTCAGGCAAGGTATAGAGAAAGCGTATCTGCGTTGAGCGAGCGGGCGATGAGACCAATTTAGACTTCCCTCTGCTTGCAAGACGATTTACAAAGACCACGTTTAATTCGTGGTGATCAGCCTGCATAAAAGGACGTCCTCCTATATCACTCAGGATGTTAGCCTCTCTGTGGCGGGCGTTACCATTATCCACGCCATTTGACTGACCGTATGCAGAGGACTTGTAGCAGATTTGCACCCGCCCACAACATGTTGTTCAGTCCCCGGCGTACGCTGGAGTGAAACACATTAACATGACTACATGAAGTACTGTGGCCTGTGCAAGCATGCGAGACACAGAAGCTTTTGAATCGTTCGTGTTTTAAATTAGAATGGTCATCTGACAGTGTGTTGGAGCTCTGTGAGTACTGCCTGTATCCGCGAGTACTCAGTATTCTGTTCTCCTGCAGTAATGTCATGTAGCATGTAATGGTTTCCTCCAGGAGGGGGCTGAATCTCAGTTTGCATGCCGACAGGAAGCTCGAGAGAGACGTCTTATGCAGAGGCGATCACCACGAATTAAACGTGCCGATGCTAGCAAGCAGAAAAGTCAACGTTTCCATCGCGCAGCTCAGGCGACGTTTCTCACTCCAGAGCCAAGGCTGCGGTAGCGCTCGACATTTTGCGACTGTCTGGCTGCAGTTGCTTGTAGTTTTTCTAGTTGGTCAGATCTAAAGTGGTAAATGTAGGAAAACTGATCTTCTGTATGGGACAATTCAGGTAGTCCTGCAAAATGTGAGCTTTGTTTGATGTCTATCTTATTTTTCAAAGCAGAGAAGGATCAAACAGTGGATTTGAGTACAACTTGTCCCACTCCCACCCAGTTATAGAAACGTATTATAGTTTTGATGGAGCTTCTTCTGATACCTGTAGCAGCAGTTCAAGTTGCGTCCTTCTCTTCACTCCCACTATTACTGCCTGAAGTTGGTTGGATGGCATTTGGAAAATCATGAAAAATCGTCAAAAGCAGAAAAGAAATCACTTACTTTGGAGCACACAGAGCCTTACGTCTGGGTTTAATTGAGCCATATTTGTACCCATTTTTTAAAGCGCTAGGCTAGCAGTTTCCCTTGTTTCCACTCTTTGTGCTAAGCTAGCTGAACAGCCCACCCTGGACCTAATCTGACGATTAAGATTGAATAGAAGTCGCCTGAATGACGAGCGACCGATGCGCAGCGAAAGTAAAACTGAAATCTAAAGAAGAAATTTTTACGTACTGAAATAAACCTGCGTCTTATTTCTCTGTAATGGCATGATACGATATGAATATGTAAAAGGATCCAGTTCCACGCGTCCGAGCTCCGGTAAAAAAAAAACGCCCGTTTTATTCGCTGAATCCCGTCCTTCTTTTTCACGCTCGTTGTTGCCTTAAAAACTGTTACTCGGAAAACTTGAAATCTGAACTGTTTTGTCACAGTCGCAGAAAACCCACAGCAGCAATGAGGGAGATAAAGGATGGGGGACGGGGACGGGGGGGGGGAGGGTTAAAGCCAAATGTAAAGTAAAAACTAAAAAGCCTTAAATGAATAAAAGTGGTGCAATTTTGTAACAGCAACCTGTGGTGTGCAGTCATTCTGGATCAATGTGCATACACCTTCACACATAAAACAACACCTGTTTATGTGTGACAGCAACATGATTACATGTGTCAATGTACAGTCTTATATATTTCATTTAGTATGGGTATAATGTAAGGATAAATACATATGTAAATAGACGATTGAACGATTAAAGAACAGTTGGATGAATCAAGATTTATCGTACATTTTTTCGAGGTGCCGTTATAATATCTTTTTTTAAATGGTCATAATTACTCAAGATAAAATATAGTGCCATTATGAATTTGTTTGGTAATTATCGTAATTAAATATGATAATTATAATAGTTTGAGAGGTTTTTATTATTTTTATCATTATTATTTTATTTGTAAGAGGTCCTTTATAATATTATTATAACGTTATTTTGTAGCGCTCATTATTACAAATAAATTATTATTACAACAACATATTTCTTTGAAAGTTAATTATTATTATTATTATTATTATTAGTCATAATATATGTTTTTGAGGGGTCACGCTCTGTTGACCTACATCACCTCTGACGTCAGTTGTCAACGCGCTTACGTCAGACGCTTCTAAGCTGCCATGGCAACGACGACCCTGTAACTGAAGCTGAGGAGCAGCTAGTTAGCAGCTGCTGGCCAACTAGTCCACATTGTTAACTAGTTATACGATTTCAACCAGCTAGTTAGCAAAGTGTAAATG
This sequence comes from Notothenia coriiceps, assembly GCF_000735185.1. Classification (NCBI taxonomy): domain Eukaryota; kingdom Metazoa; phylum Chordata; class Actinopteri; order Perciformes; family Nototheniidae; genus Notothenia; species Notothenia coriiceps. The sequence continues at coordinate 188,722 of NW_011336016.1, forward strand.
ACCGCTATGATTGAGGAGTGAGTCCTCGCGGGGTTTTGTGGCCGGTAAGCGCGAGATGACCGTCCGCTTTAAGGTAATTAACAACAGGTGTATTAGCATCATTAGCATGGTTAGCCAAACAAACGGATGCTAACCATTGACTTTATATGTAAAGATGCTAACCTAGCCACCTAGCTCTGTAACTGCATCAATCATGAACTAGTTTAAATATCAGAGGTGGGATAAGTACTCGGGTCTTGTACTTGAGGAGAAGTACTCAGATCTTGTACTTGAGTAAAAGTAGAAGTACTCAGATCTTGTACTAAAAGTAGAAGTACTCAGATCTTGTACTTGAGTAAAAGTAGAAGTACTCAGATCTTGTAGTAAAAGTAGAAGTACTCAGATCTTGTACTTGAGTAAAAGTAGAAGTACTCAGGTCTTGTTGAGTAAAAGTAGAAGTACCAGGTCTTGTACTTGAGTAAAAGTAGAAGTACCAGAGTGTAGGAATACTCTGTTACAGTAAAAGTCCTGCATTCAAAATATTCCTCAAGTAAAAGTAGAAGTACTCAGATAAGTACTCGGGTCTTGTACTTGAGTAAAAGTAGAAGTACTCAGGTCTTGTACTTGAGGAGAAGTACTCAGATCTTGTACTTGAGTAAAAGTAGAAGTACTCAGATCTTGTACTTGAGTAAAAGTAGAAGTCCCAGAGTGTAGGAATACTCTGTTACAGTAAAAGTCCTGCATTCAAAATGTTCCTCAAGTAAAAGTAGAAAAGTATTCTCATCAAAATCTAGTGAAAGTAGCGACAGTAAAAGTAGTCATTGTGCAGATTGGTCCATTTCAGAATAATATATATGATATGTTTTATAATGATTGATCATGAAAGTGTTCTCAAAGCTGGTAAAGGTGCAGCTAGTTTGAATGACTTTGTATACTGCAGGGTAGCTTGTGGATTTACTCCAGGTGGAACTAAAGTCTGATTTAACACGTGATTATATTTCACATCATTCATTCACTTCTGTAAAGTAACTAAAGGTAATAAATACATGTAGTGGAGGAAAAGTACAAAGTACCAGAACATGTAAATACTCAACTAAAGTACAATCCTCCAAATTGCACTTAAGTACAGTAATTGAGTAAATAGTTACTTTACAGCTCTGGTAAAGATGTGGCTCTGGACCCTGCAGGATGCTGCAGTCAGGATTAATGAGATGTAATCTGTTTAGCTGGTCTAGGTAATCCTGTCAGAGTGACATTCCCCTGACCTCACGAACACAGCTATTCACTGTTACAACCGCTAATGGGGGGATCATTAGAAACAGAATCAAACAGGTTTATTAGCAAGTAGGTTTACACATGAGGATTTGGCCTTGGTGTATATAGGCATACATAAACATAGTCAAAGAAGTGTGTATGTGTGTATGTGTGACGTGTTTGTGCATGTGTGTGTGTCAGTGTAGAACTGAATACCAGAAGAGCTACAGGACGTCCCGCCCCAGAGGTTCTTCTCCTCAGCGCTGCGTCCCATTGGCCGGCCTGCGCTCAGACCAGATGGGTAAGATCCCTGAAACCAGAACTGGACCGAGTCCCGTTTCAACTGTACGAGAGCAGAACAGGTTTTAATTATCATTACTTACTGAGGATTGGACTTGGTACAATGTTGTCCTCTTAAACACTCCGATTTAAAAAAAAAATTATTATCTTTGTTTTATTCATTTTATTTATTTATTTTCCTTTTTTTTAAATTATTATTATACATATTGTTTCTATATATTATTTAGGTTTATTTTATATTATATATTCATTTTCTTCATCTCAGGTATCTGCAGAGAGCCGTGTTTCCAGAGCAGGAGGAGGTTCTCTCAGTCCTGCGGCTCTCTGCTCTGCCCTCCAGATCCTCCACAGAATCACAAAACAGCGCCCCCTGCTGGTAGGAGGCCTGCATTACACACCTGGGATACCCTTTAGAAACACATTGGAGTAGGAGCACAATGAAGTCATTAAAGTGATGGTTTATCCTTTAGTACGTTAACATGTAAAGAAGATACCAAGGCTAGCATGTTAAGCTTCATGTATCCTTTATGTGTAATAGATAGATAGATGGATAGATAGATAGATAGATAGATGGATAGATAGATAGATAGATAGATAGATAGATAGATAGATAGATGGATGGATAGATGGAGAGAGAGAGAGAGAGAGAGAGAGATACTTTATTGATCCCAGTTTTGGAAATTCTTTCATCACAGAAGCAGAAGTGTGTTCAGACTTTACCTAAAATACTTAAAAAAGTGGAAAAGGGTATTAACAATTAAGANTTCCGGCTTCCCCCAAAACCTCAAAATGAGTCGAAGGAATTTTCCCGCGATGTTCGAAATTATAGATATTTATCGGAACGGTATCGCTTTTTCTTTTTTAAACTGACGGTTCGAGATGACTAGTAGCCCACTATTTCATTGCACAACAGTTGTTGGGTTCGTGTCACAGGCACTTTAAAGTGATGGTTTATCCTTTAGTACGTTAACATGTAAAGAAGATACCAAGGCTAGCATGTTAAGCTTCATGTATCCTTTATGTGTAATAGATAGATAGATAGATAGATAGATAGATAGAGAGAGAGAGAGAGAGAGATACTTTATTGATCCCAGTTTTGGAAATTCTTTCATCACAGAAGCAGAAGTGTGTTCAGACTTTACCTAAAATACTTAAAAAAGTGGAAAAGGGTATTAACAATTAAGAAAAAAGATATGTTATCAAATATAAACAAAACAATATACAATATTCTGGATAATTAAAATAAAATGTCAAAATTACAACAGGATCCAAAATACTTATGTGAGAATTATATAAGGGATGAAACATGTTTAGGTACACATTTTTCAGAATCTTTTTCAGACATTTCTCACATAATTATCCCAAAGATTTCAGGCATATTTCTCAGCGTTTATTCGCACTTTTCACACTAAGATAACAGGGTGTTCTCTCAATTTCTTTCTTCTGTTTCACCAGCATCCCCCAGTCACTCTGCCCACAGGAAGGAGCCCCCGCACCCTCCTGGAGCTGACCCTGTACCTCCAGGAGAACCAGAACCAGCTGGTAAATACTCAACACATCACTCTGCTTTCATTATCTTACATTGAAAGTGATTTTCTGCTTTTGTTATGTTTTTTTCAGCGAAGCCCCGCCCCCTAAAGCCTGACAGCCAATCACAGCTAAGCCAACCTGATGGACAGCAGCCAGCAGCAAATGAGGTGAGCTGAAATCTAAAATGAATATCAAAAGCACACTTTAAGCAAAAAGTTGTGTATCTTTAGCATAACAGTGATGTTTGACATTATGGTAAGTTATTATATTGGGAGTATGTATAAAGAAGAACATACTAGAACTAAGGATGCTTCTTTAAACAAACAAACAAATAAACACAGTATTCAAAGTGAAATGTCTCTGTCTACCTCCACCACAGGTATATTTATGTTTAGAGCGAACCGCTTTCTGTTTCGCAGTGTCTTTTTGAGTGTGTGTGTGTGTGTGTGTGTGTGTGTGTGTGTGTGTGTGTGGGTGTGTGTGTGTGGGTGGGTGGGTTTTTATGTGTGAAGATGCCTCTCTAGCTTTACACTTTTTGACCTCCATGCCCTTTTCTGTGTAATGTACATTCGAGAAGCTTATGTTAGTGCAGCTAAAAGCCCTTGGGCAGTACTTTAGAGAGCAGCTCATTACATTACATTACATTGCATTTAGCTGACGCTTTTATCCAAAGCGACTTACAATAAGTATATTCGACCAGGAAGATACAACCTTGAAGAAAACAGAATCATATAAGTACATCAGGTTTCATAGAGCCAAACATTTCAAGTGCTACTCAACTGGCTTTAGATAAGCCAGTCCTTTATTAGTATATAAGTGCTTTGTTAGTAATTCTATCGCTTGAAGTGGAGTCTAAAGAGATGAGTTTTCAGTCTGCGCCGGAAGATGTGCAAGCTATCTGCTGTCCTGATTTCAATGGGGAGCTCATTCCACCATTTTGGAGCAAGGATAACAAACCCACGTGTTTTTGCTGATGGGAACTTGGGTCCCCAGCTCAGAAAGCTTATTTTGTTCTCTTGATTACACATGTAAATAGTTACAATTTAACCTTTATTTCTAGACAATGACCAATTAAAAATTGATGTTTTTGGTTTGTTTTTATGTCTCTTGTGTGTTAAAAAATGTAAATTAAAAATATTGTGGAAAAGAAAAAAGTCATAATTGATTTGTTTATTTGTGTCGCTGATTTTCCTTTGGAGTGATTTGTACAAACGCGGGTGTCAAAAATAATAAAGCAGAGTCTGACCTCTGTGACCTGTGGCTGGTAACATGTTTGTTTAATTATTTTAACTAAACTATATACATATAATTGTGTCTCTTTATTGCATTTACGTGTAAACTTCAATGAGAATTGTACAAAATAATAATGTAAAGCGTACACATGAAATTAAGACGTGTGAGTAAAAAACTAAATATACCAAAGTCAAATGATGATATTATCCAGCCAAACATGGTAAAGGTGATAAGATACGTTGCTATAAATGGATATCATATCTTATAACCACATTGATATGTCTAATGTTTCAGGGATAGTGGATTTTATAAAGACGTGTTAGTATGACCTTCGTTGCACACCTTTTGTTCTGACATCACACTGTTTATCCACCCTCAATGGAAACTTTAGATGCAGTCGATCACTCACTCACACCAATATTTCCTAACCACTTAGTCAACACTCAAGCTATCACACAATACGGGCTGTGACGTGTATGTGTGTGTGTGTGTGTGTGTGTGTGTGTGTGTGTGTGTTCATGTCTTGCTGTGCCCTGGTGAGCCAGCTAAGCCTTCACCGTTCCTCAAACATGAAAAATAGTCTTGAGGAGAATTGAACATGGAGTACATGTCTTGTTATGTAAATGTCGTTGAGTTGACCTATTCAAATGTCCATTTCACGAAAGTTATAAACATGTATACATTTCTTATTAACCCACTGTATGCTACCTGATCAGCATTACATTGGAGACCTGAATACAGAAGAGCATTTAGGAGGTGTAGAGCCTCAATCAGTTGGTGAAAACCCGAAAAGGTGAGTAGGTTTTTGACTCATATTTATCATGGTCAGAAGCATTATAAAACTCAATGAATGCTAACGTTGCTCCATTTGTGCTTGATCGTCTTCAAGCCTAAAGAAAGAAAGAGGTCTGTTGGAAAGATGATTTACTTAAATTGTTACTCGAAGCTGATTGTTTCACTAGTGACACTTGTTTCTGAAAGGTAACAAAGGAATCCAAAACATCTACCAATATCTGTGCGCAGAGCAACATTTACATTTATAGATATGAGTGAGTCTCTATGGTGTGTCACATAACTGGTTTGAAGTTGGAACAACATGGGTCTACAGTGTCTGTGTTCATAGAAGGAGGAAAAGATAATAATAACAACTGTGTGTGTGTGTGTGTGTGTGTGAGTCAAAGGGATTTTACTTGGTGTAATTAAACTGCCTCCAACAGTAAAGATACTAACCACTGTGCGATCACACAACCAGCCACAATGACCCCACACACACACACACACACACACACANAGAAGCTAGTGATGGGAGTGCCATGGTACGGCTATGACTACCCATGCCTTAACTTTTCCCAGGTGAGATACAGTATGTTCATTTAAAAGATAAATATAAAAAACTTGCGTTATTACATTACATTGCATTTAGCTGACGCTTTTATCCAAAGCGACTTACAATAAGTACATGCGATTAGGAAGATACAACCTTGAAGAAAACAGAATCATATAAGTACATCAGGTTTCATAGAGCCAAACATTTCAAGTGCTACTCAACTGGCTTTAGATAAGCCAGCCCTTTATTAGTATATAAGTGCTTTGTTAGTAATTCAATCGCTCGAAGTGGAGTCGAAAGAGATGAGTTTTCAGTCTGCGCCTGAAGATGTGGAAGCTATCTGCTGTCCTGATTTCAATGGGGACCATTTTGGAGCCAGGATAGCAAACCCACGTGTTTTTGCTGATGGGAACTTGGGTCCCCCCTCGCAGCAAGGGTGCAGCGAGTCGTTTATGTCGTCGGGTTATGTTTTAGTTTATTGAGGTCTGGTATAAAATATGATACAAATATCCATGGTACCCAATGGATGAATCACTTTGGTGATAATCTTACTTTTTCACTACAGCCATCGTGAGATCAGAACAGTTGGTTTTAAGTGAAATGTCTACACAACTTTGGACAGATTTCAGTGACATTCGACAAAGACTTTCATGTCCAAGTATTGTGATGCTTTAACTTTGTATCCAGCACCATCTTCTGGTCGGAAAAATAAATGTGTCGAATACCACTTATGATCAGCCTCATTTAGCATTATAATTGTGAGGAAGTTTTCGTCATTGATGTGGTTTGCACGTTAGCACTAAGCACGGATGTGTATCTTTCATCACAGTGCCGCTGTGGCTGTAGTCCCTTATTCTTGTTTTAGTGTCAACAAATCCCATAAAATACATATAATTACCATGAATTGATTCTACTTCCGAGTAGTGCCTGTGAAGCCGAAGCCAAAGCCTGATATATTTGTTCCCTTCATTGTTGTCCAAAAACTATATAGGGATCATTTGAGTTGTTTGGAGAAAGTAACACGGGTAATAAAAATAATACCCAACTTCAAACACCCACATGTACATTACTTAGTGGGGTGGCTTATTAAAACGGTAAAGATGGATGTAATCGCTCAGTTTCCCCTTGAAATAGGCTGTCTCATATTATGAATATAGCGAAAAAAATTTTTTTAAGGATTCTACTTCAATCATTTATTTAAACTTATTGTAATGTTTGAGTATATAGAAGTTGTTCTTTCTAAGATGCAAACACAGATATCTCTTAATGTCTTTACCCATACCAGGAGGGGGCTTGTTCATTAATGAAAGTGCCTTTCCGTGGAGCCCCCTGCAGTGATGCAGCAGGAACACAGAAAACATACAAGTGGATCATGACGCAGGTCAACGGCTCTTTGTCCGGCAGGCTCTGGGACGACAAGCAGAAAGCTCCATACTTCAATTACAAGGTGCGTTGTCTTTATTATATATTTTAACTTTGAATTCTTGTTTTATTTGCTCAAAGATGTAAAGCTATGTTTGGGTTAGATATTTTAGTAGTTAGCAAAGTAGGTGCCAATTTCATGGTTTGTCTCTCTGTGTGGTCCCGACTCGACTGACTGCTCCTCTTTTATTCCTGATAAGTTACGACTTCACAAGTCAGGCAGGGATTTCAGGCATGGTTTGTCCAGTCTGTTTATCCAGAGGGCTGGCGTCCCACAGTGTCACTTCCCAAACAAAACAAATCACCCCTTAGCCATAAAACATTCCTGACTTCTTGTTGGCTTTTATACAAATCATTATAAGATGGTGCATCTTATTTATTCTCCATCATCTGTACTTCTAGCTGTGTTTCCGTAGAACCTTAAAGAGTACTTAAAGTTAGTAATACAGTATACAATAAATGCAAAATAAAGGCCCTTAAAGTGTTAAACAGACTTAACCTCCATTTTATCAGGTAATACATTATGTAGTTGGTGTTCATTATGTATTGCGTAGCACAAAATGTAAATTATAATAAGTATAAAAGACATTCAAATATACTATCCTAACAAGGTTTTTAATTTATATTTGTATATATCATCAATTCTTTTCAATAGGAAACAGGCTTGTGTTTCTAGCCCTCTTTCATAAAAAATATGACTTTGACCTAATATTTGTAATACATTTCTTGTGCTTTGTTACCACTTCATCCATCTGTTTTATTCATACAAGGAGTTATCATAAACTGAGACTTTTCAGTTGTGCTTTCTTAAAGTCAATTTATAGTTAAAGTGGAAGTTTAACACATGTTGTTACTCAAAGTCGGGATGAGGATATGGAAACGTTGAAATTAAAACGTATTATGTTAACCTCAGGATTCTTGTTCTCCTTTAGGACCAGGCAGGGCAGATCCATCAGGTTTGGTATGATGACCCACAGAGCATTTGTCCCAAGGCGGAGGCGGTGAAATCCAAAGGTTTGAGGGGCATTGGCATGTGGAATGGAAACATCTTGGACTACAGCGATGAACCGGTCGCCAGGCAGCAGACCGCAGTGATGTGGAATTCTCTCTTAGGATGCTAAGAAGCTTGGATACACTTGACACGGTTGCAGAAATGTACATCACCCCTCCTGTTTGTTGCTAGGTCAATATAACCCTTTGTGGCAGTAATGGGGTGGGGCTTCCCTCTATTCAGGGAGCATACTTGCACTTCAGAGGTTATTGTGGCTTTTATTGGTGTTGTCATTGAATGTAGTTACACGGCAGACATTCCTCTGTGCAAACTGAAATAACTGATTCTTGGAAGAAAAGAAAAGACAACCAATCTTTTCAATGTGACACAAACAGTATTTTAGATTTGATGATTTTGAGCTTACTCAGATTCCTGCACTTTTTCTTGCTTTATGCTTATGATAAATAAAACATGTAAGTTATTGAAGTTACACAAACATTTTTTTACTGCACCTGAGGAAAGTCAAAGTACCAACTTTGTGAAGAAATCCAATCACATCAGACATGAAATAGTAATACACATAATAATAAAAAGCGGGAAAAGTACAAGCCCAAAACTCAGGTAAAAAAAAGAATGACATGTGGAAAGCACAGCTGCTTAAAATAAAACAAATCAGTTTTAGTCCTGAATTGAATGGCATTAAAACAAATCCCAAACAGACTTTAATCTAGCTTGCCTTAAACAGTAGAAACCGTGGTATGTACTGAATCAGATGGAGGTTCGTTGAGCCTGCGGTGTTTCCCGTGTGGTACTTCCAAATCCCAGAGAGGACATGGGGCCGGGATGAGAGGACTGACTCTTCTTCTGGGCCAGCTCAGCCTTCAGGGCCCTCAGCTCTGTGGCAGCCTGTTTCCTCAACTATCGGCATAAAGGAAAAAATAAGCTGGTTTGTTATTATTATAATTCAGCAGATTACACAGTAGCTGTTGAATGTAATGAAGAACATTTACTCAAGTACTGAACGCTAAATAGTAAACAACATTTATATGTGTGTTAACAACACTCCTAGATTTCCGAGATCCCAGTCCAGTCAGCAGAGTTAATTCGCTAACGGCTAACTGCAGCTATACAGTTAGCAGCGGTTAGCCTTACTTTAGCAAAAAGGAAGGCTTTCTGTTCATCAGGAATCACAGAGTTCAGGATAACTATAATCCCCCCACTGCTATAAGGCCATCCAACCTGAACAAAACAGCTAATTTAACGGATACATTAAATATGTAGAACACAGATGTGTGCAACAAGGCATATTTTTCAGATATGCTTCTTGAACAACTAGTTAAAACTTCCTTCGTAGTTCAACAGCTATACTTTTGTACAGGGGTTTTAGAAACATTTAGGTAGACTCATATACAATCAGATACCTTTATCTCTGTTATCAGCTTCATCTTGGCATCCTCTACCTTCCTCTTTAAGTTGTCAATCTCATGGCTCTCCGTCATGATCTGAATGATGAGCTCGTTCTGAAATGAATGATATAAAAGGCCTTTATTGAGAAGAAGAAAAAAGCTTGAAATTGTGTTTAAGCAAAAATAAAGTGGGTTTTATTGAACTTAACTATTTCTACTTAAAAAGCACAGGCGTTCCATTTGAAAGGCTTGGGTAATAAGCATAATAAACTGTTGGTTTCATGTTAAAAGTAGATTTTATTGCTGTAATAAATGCATATTGGCAATTTTTATTTTAAAATGTCAGTGTTCCCAATTTTTTGGGAAACCAATCAATATTTAGTTTCTACTAAACGACAGTTAAAGACGTATCTCTGAGGAATAACTCTTCCAAATGCATCGCATACCTTTTAGGAATTAGTCTTAACAAACACTACAAAATTTAATCAATTTGTCTTCAGTTTTACCTTTATGGAAGATCTGCCCTGTCGTCTCGGCTTCCCTCTGTTATCTCTGGCCTGGAGCTGGTGCAAGAGTTTGTTGTAAAATGTCTCCAATTCCTGTCTTAGGTTTCTCAGATTTTCCTCCAACGGCGCTGTGGCCTTTTTAGTTTCAAAATATTTCTTCTTCCAACTGTCACGGGCTTTACGTTGAAGAAAAATTGCAGCAGAATTTAGTTACTTTTGAAAAAGTTGACATATTAAAAATAATTTGACTAACAATTTTACTTTCTCATATGTCGTCCACAATCTATCAAGTAAGGCTTTAGTGGCAGAACATGCCACAGCAATTAAATGTTCACTTTCAAACAGTTATGCAGTTATGGTACACAAGGAACATGTATCTTTATTCTTGATGTCACTGACTGCTGGCAAAATTAAGAACTGGATGGATGATTCCTTGTAAGATGTTATTTCTTTCTTATACAGTTTTTTTTATTGCTCACCTTGGTTCCTGCGGTGTCTGTTTTGAGCCAATAAATCCTTCCCCTTTCTTAGCAACTCCTGCCTTGTCCACTCCAGCTGCTTTCTCTCCTCCCTCACCATCTTTATTTCCTCAATCAGTTCCTCTCCTAACACACAAACATGTCAGTTTGGATCAATAAAAAATAAAAAACATGAATCCTTGGTATGAGGCCAAAGTGACAGCTTACTGTTTGTGTGAAAGACACGATGGATAGGTTTTTTTGGAGTGACTACGGGCAAGTCTAGTCCTTGAGGAGGAGAAGAGAACCCAGGCCGGGACAACACAGCAGGACTTCCTTTCACCTTAAAACAAGCAACAAACACATCAACATGAGTCTATATCTCAAAGGATTTGAATGGATTAGTCTTTATTCCTGCCCTTTTTCACTTTAAAGACCTCCCACACTTCACTAGACCCACCTGCTGGTTGTGGAATTTGGACTTATCACTACACCAAGACAACTTTCAACAGACTGGACATTTCCTACATGTTTGAAAAGCCCTGTAAAATCAATCAAGAGCAACCTTTCTCAAAGTGTTATACTCAAGAGTATAGCCTGGATAAGACATGCTGAGACTGATGCTGGGAAAAAGCTTGGACATAAGTAATACAATACTTTACATCACTGCTTTGTTTATTCCTGATGGACTTCAGTGCATGTGCGTCTTTTGATTTCCCCAGCCTGCAAAACAACACACTGTTAGAACAAGCAGCAGCCGAACAAACTGGAATTCACTGCAGAGTACAAGTATGGCTCTCAGTAATGCTGCTCAGTACCCGTCTGAGAGAGAAAAGCCTGAATCTCTGTCCTCCAGAGGCTGGACGACTCCTGAGTCTCTGGCTCCTCTGTTCTGTCTCTGGTGCTGTTTCTTCTTTCTGCAGGTTTCTTCATTTTCCTTCACCTCATCTGAATCTGCCTCACAACGCTGTACAGCTGTAGATTTATAGAGACTGAATAGCTGAGTATAGTAATGAGATCATAGGATTAGTTTTAAAAGGGCTTAAAAAAATGTCAATGTTAAGATGTTGGGTGGCAGCTGAATTCCACTAATGTAAAAAGTGCTGGTTACCATATTATAAAATACCAATGTGATGTTCACATTTAACCCGAAAATAACTTTGTAATGTACAGTATAGTTTTGTGTATGCGCTCTTGTGCGTTTGCTGAAATATGCTTTTTAAAGAACATGGGGATGTTGATGTTTTATATATGCAAGACTGAAAAGCCATTTTCTTTTGACATACGGTATACCATAAGGATATGGGTCACAAGATCTGTCCTAAAACATAGTGAATTTCAGCAGGTTTAAGTAACAGAAACCTGCACTTTTTTCACATAAAGTAACTGCAAAAAAACCCAGATTTGGCCGATTTTAAGAGAGATGGCGAACCAAGATGAATGTAAAGTGTGAGGCATCACAATCGGAAAGTTGGAGAGGACAATGCTTTTAATGCTGCACAGAAAACTTCAGTATATTTTACCGTTATTTTGTGAAACAGGCTGTGGTGCTCTTTGATTGTGATGCTTCTTTGTGCAACATTGCTGCTCTGCCCACTCTAAGTTGGAAGACAGACCCTCTTCATTGTCTCCTTCTGCCTCTGAAGAACTATAGCTTTGCTCCTCATCTACCTCCTCTTCTTCCTCCTCCTCTCCCAGGCTGGGGGTGGGAGGTGGCTGATGGGAACACTGGGGGATGAGGGGGAATTTAACAGGCTCCTTTGTTCCTGCTGGCTGGCTGCAGGTCTTTGGAGGCTGGTAATAGGTCTGCTGGTCCGGCGAGCTGCTGCTGGTGTCTGGGGTGAGAGACTGGGAGCAAACACTGCTGTCGCTCTCCACAGCGGGCAGCAGGTAGAGCTCCGGCTGCGGGGCCTGCCGACAGGTGACAGCAACACATTAGTGCAGACAAACAGGAACATAAAGAGGCAGAGGTACTATTATTGACATGTAGATCACAGGATAATATGCAACTACAAGGTTAACAAACAATGACAAACAAAAAATCATTGTTCATAAAAAACAAGGGAAAATTGTGTTGGATGGCATCATCCACTTCACTCACAAAATGACCATTTATATACCAAAAACTCACCCTTTGTTACTTTGAATTACTTCAGAGAACCTTCTTTAAACATGCCAAATAATATGGCAACTAAATAATCAAAACAGTGAGAAATGTTTACTGCAACAACAACCAAACTACATCAAAACCTATGTTTACCAGCTTACCGCACAACTCGTGCAGTATAATTGCAGTGTCATTTATCCAGCTGTTTGCTAAATACTTTCACTATATTTTTCACTTTTGATGTATTTCCACACAAGTAGTCTCATGAGTTGTTGATATGGAAATGGTCATTTTGTGGTTAAAGGTTAAACATGGCAACAACATATCTCTGTAATCCATCCACTGGGATTGGAAGCAGAAGAGAAGAGTTATTTAGACATTTCGATTTTTTTTGAAAAATCCAAATACTATTTTCTATCAAACTGAAAATATAAGGGATTTCAATAACAATGTAAGAAAAAAGCTAAATGGTAAGGAAATTCTTTAAATTACATGAACCTGTGTTTAGTCAATACATTATGCATCAGACTATTCCAAAGAAAAACTATGTACATTTGGACATGGATTCTACATACATACGGTGGCGCGAATGTCTTCACTTTAAGATCCCCCTCCTGTTTGCTCTTGACCTGCAGTATTAAAGAATGTTGTTATAGAAGGCGTGATAGTAAAAACGGTTTACACGCGCGCGCACACACACACACACACGCACGCACGCACACGGCGTCGTATATTTTGTTGTCAGTTTGCGAGTTCGACGTGAGGTTGGTCTCGGTTTGACGCGGGTTGTTAGAAAGTCTTTTCTCTTTAAACAGCTACGAGGAGAGTCGCGGGTTCTTTTCGAGAGTCGAGACGGAGTCTAAAAGTCCCACTATCAGGTCCTCATTTGGGGACTGTAGGTGGACTTTTGAGCCTCGTGCTGACTCTCGGAAAAGAACCGCGACTCTCCTCGGTAGCTGGTTTAAGAGAAAAGACTTTACCCCCCGGCGGTCAAACCGAGACCACTGCACGTGCGTCGACCGCAAAATGACTAACAAAATATATCGACCAACACCCGAAAAGTGGCTGCGTCTGTGGACCTCTCTTTGTCTCGCGTCTGTCAACCTAACTGTTCAAATGATAAGTTCGCGACTGTGATTTCCCAATTTCACACACACACACACACACACACACACAACACACAACACACACACACACACACCCCCACACACACACATACACACACCACACGC
>NW_011336016.1:205925-225716 GCF_000735185.1 Notothenia coriiceps
ATCAAGGCTGAAAATCCTTTTTTTTATTATATCTTGTGGAAGTGCAGATCCCCTGTCCTCCACCAGGGGGTGCTGCAGCACCCTCAGCACCCCTACTTCCCACGGCCCTGTGTGTGTGTGTGTGTGTGTGTGTGTGTGTGTGTGTGTGTGTGTGTGTGTGTGTGTGTGTGCGTGCGTGTGTGTGTGTGTGTGTGTGTGTGTAGATGTGTGTGTGGTTAAAAAAGTTAAAACACATCAGCCACACCGCTCTTTAGCCTTTCTGATGATTCTGAAGGTAAACACAGTGAAGGCGGGGCTTGAAAGGCGGTGCGTGAAAGGCACTGCGCGCTTGTCTTCTCAGAGGCTGAGTTAACCCTCCCGCTGCCTCCTGGTGCTGCAGAGATTTCATGAAGTGAAGGAGGTCCTGCCAATACTGGCAGGACAGAAGACGACACGCCCGTTCTAAGCCTTGTCCCTCACTCCTCACACCCCAAGCTGCATCCCCAAAAAGTTTATTATGTTGTTACATCGTTTCAGATGTTATGTTTCAGTTGTGCTCTTGATAAGCCATTAAAACAGTAAAAAGACGTTTCCTTTTGCTTTTTGTGTCTCCTGTAGGCCTACACCAAAACATACCCATCTGTGATGGAAAAAGAAAGTAATCCAAAAGTAATTTGATTACGTTACTTTTTTAAGACACGTAACTGTAACTGTATTCGGATTACTTTCAGATCCATGTATTCAGTAATCAGTAACTGATTACATTTACAAAGTAACCCTCCCAACCCTGGGCATAGTATACAAGTGTTTCCAAATCTACCAGTAGAACATTATAAAAATGTACTTCATCTAGTAATAATGGTATAAGTAATAAGTGACTAGTAATATTCCTTGCAAAAAATATCAGAAGTGCTGCCATTTCATTTTATTGATTTGAAAAAAATGAATTTGAGCTCCAGGCCTAATTTCCTTCAAGAGTATGTTTTTTTGCATTTTGATTTTGTTAAGGGTGACAGGTTCTGGAAACTGAAAAGAGTAAAAAGTAATAGACATGTATGATGTCGGGCAGCAGCCACTCACCCCTCTTGGTCTGTCCGATGTTGTGATGAGCACTTTTGGGTTTGTCAACCCGTTGAAATAGGCAGAAAATTCATCAGTTCCCTCGTCAAATGCAATCTGCATGACAGGAAAACAAACAAATAAATGCATATTCAGTAACAATTTAACCTGAGATAGTTAGAATAGGCTCAGCCAAACTCGCTCCTCACCTCTTCATCTTCTGGGTCGACTGTTGTCTCGTCGTAAACCCTCTGGTTTTCTATCGTCTTTGGGACTTCTTTAGGTGGTGCCTTCATGAGGGACAGAATAAAAGATACAATTAGTGCTATTCATGCTCTCACTTTGCTGAATGGTATGATTTAGAGGTAACATAACAAACGTTTGTAATTCATTAAGTAATTGAACAAAATAGAGAGGGTAAACAAACTCACCTTGTCACCTAAAGCTTCCCTTTCTTTTTTCTTCTTTTTCTTCACTTGCAACTTAAGCTGAAATATGAAGAAATAAGATATTAACACTGAAAAAAAAGTACATTAGATTTTCAGTTTAATTATATAAAGCAGACATAAGAAAGAAACGAACACATGAGAGATTGAAAAGAGCATTTTATACAATTGTTTTATGACATTTGTTGACAATATGTTATTTTTCTGTTAATAGAATAATCATACAAGTAAAGTAAAAGTGTAAGATGTGCACAGTATAAACACATATTAACTGACTCACTTTAAGACATGAATGAGGGGAGTCATACGATTAAAAATACCGAAAAAAAAGTTAAATCAACACCACTAAAAGAAGAGGTTTTACCCAGACCTGAACCTTCAGTAATGTAGTAGGCTACTAACAGCAGGGCGTTGTATCAGAATGCATTCGTTCAAACTAGGTAATACCCAATAAAATGGCAGCTATGTGTGATTTACTTGCTCAATGACAACTTAACTGTGTGTTTACCTTGCTTTTCTCCAGCTTGAATTTCATGAACATGTGGTGTCTTCGCTGTTTATTCTTGATTTCGGACACACTGAAGGTGGGGGGGAAGGCAGTCTCGCTCGCCTCCAGCTTCGGCTCCAGCTTCGGCTCCACTGCATTTCGCTCCTTAGTCACACTCTTGTTCTTTGGCTTCTTATACTCATTTTTCTTACCTTTATTGTCATTACTCACGGAAACCTCTGTAATGTCCATCTTGTGTCAGATGTTATGGCTGAGTGTTTCACGTGTGTGGGGCTAGTTTCCTGTTCCTGGCTCACGACTGGGGACCGGAAGTGACTGAGTGGTTGAAAAAGAAATTGCGAGGACACCTAGTGGTGAGGAGGAGTAAGAACAACTCAAAATAATAAATGGATAGAAAAGGTGCACTGGTGTAAAGTAAGTAACTAAGTACATTACTTACTTTTCTTAAGTACAATTTTGACAGACCTTTGTTGCTACTTTGTACTTCCACCCCACTACAATTCAGAGGTAAATCATGTACTTTTACTCCACTACCTTTATTTAATATATTTAGTTTCTTTGCAGATGTTGTTTGATGATGTGAAATATAAACTACACTTAAATAAGAAATTCATTACACCTGCATTAACATTCACAAGCTACCCTGCAGTACAAAAGGTGATTAAAATAAGCTGCACCTTTACCAGCTTTCATAAACACATTAATGCAATAATTATAATTATAACATACCATATATATTATTCTGAAAAGGATAGATTTGCACAATGAGTAGGCCTACTTTTAAGTACATTTTGATGCTAATACTTTTTACTTTGACATGAGCAACATTTTTGAATTCCTACTCTCCGTTACCTCTAGTTTAACTAACTGTATGTACACGACTTCTCCCACCCCTGAATAGGTGTACATTCATCTGCCGAAGGGATGATTTATCTGCGCTAACTTTAAATGGTTGATTTTAGTTTTTCTCTTCCCGCGCTGCTGGTACCTGCACATTTAAATGTATATATATTTAAGCTAGTTCACATAATCTGTATAAATAATTCACCTGATCAGAGATTAATTTATGTTGTTTTTTTTATCTCTATTAATACTGTTACTACATGATTACTCTTATTTTATTTTATTCATATTATACCCGTCTATATTCTCATGTGGACTATCTGTGTTTCTCTCTTATTCTGTTGCTGCTAGAACACCTAGATTTCCCTACATTATAAATCCACACAGCGATTATTAATATGAAACGTTGAATAACTTTGGATATACTACATGTACACATTCATGAATCTTCTTATCTTATTTCAATAAAAACAACTGCAGCAACATGTACTGTAGTTAGAAATGTAATATTGATTTATTCATTAATTTCATCAAAATATATTGTATCGTATTTGCATGGAAATTATTTCTTAGGACATGATTTTTTTTTTAAAGTAAAAACTTTGTATTTTTCATTGATTAAAATACAAAATACAGAATAACATTTTTTTCATGGATAAACATTCACCAAAACCTTGATTTGTACCTTCTAAAATTAGTCTTGTAATGTTATGCTACTTAATACTTTAACTACATTTTAGCAGCCAATATTGTACTTTATACTTTACTACATCCTTTGGGCCCTTTAGTTGGTTACTTTATAGATTCAGAATATTAGATACAACAAAATATAAATCAACTAACAATAAAAGATTAATATTTTTGAAGATAATAAAACATGAATAACACAGGTATATGAATAAAGTTACAGTGCAGTGTAAGATGTGAGTAGTTCAATTAAAAGCAGCGGCAAAAAGAAAAGTCTTAAGCCTGGATTTAAAAGTAGTGAGAGTTGCAGCGGACCGGCAGGTTTCTGGTAGTTTGTTCCAGATATTTGGCAATATCCCTAACCAAATTCTCACATTCCTCTACCCCGAGAACACCTGTTTTAAGACTTCCCTCGTGAATCTTTGGCCTTTAACCACTTTTCTTTACTTTTAACTTTTGTTATTTTAACTATATGTTAATGTGAATAATTGTTCTACTTTTACTTAAATAAGATTTCGAATGCGGGACTTTTATTTGTACCAGAGTATTTTTACAATTTAGTGTTGCAACTTTTACTTGAGTACAAGATCTGAATACTTCTTCCACCACTGGTGATAACATTCTTGTTTCTTAGTTCTTGGTATTGCAGATATATTTCCATAAAGTGGTGTGCGTTTAAAGATCAGAACGTGGAGTAACAGATGGACATGGTTCCTTATCGTCGATAGTGGCATTGAAAGCTTTTGCAACTGCAATGTTTTGAAAGCATATTGCTCCTCCACCTCTATTCTTCTGACTCTCATGCCTGTTCAAATCAGAAATGCAGGTCCATCCAGTATTAGGAGCCACACACCACTTGGAGTGATCTTTAGTATCATAGTAGACCGTTCCGTTGAGTTTAACCCTCTTTACATTGTACACATGATGCGGGATGCGTGTGCTGCAGTTAGACGGCAGCTGATTTGAGCTAGACTTTCCCCAGCCTTTCACGTACAGACTCTCCGGCATACACTTCACAATAAGGCCAGAATAAAGATCTACAAAATAATTGAAACAAAACAAAATACAATTCTGTTATCAATTAATATTAAGAAATGTAAGAATGGCTCATGTGGTAAACACTTTTTGAACAAAAGTGTGTTATTACTGACTCCTAATTCACTTCTTTTAAACATTCACTTACTATCATAATGCTGCTACTTTTATTCACCATATAAAAGTAATGTTTACTGATTTCATCTGATAATATCAACAAGTGCTTCCCTATTTTTTTTTATGTTAGTCTTCTCATTTTATTTTAACATTCTTAAAAATCTTATCCTGAACACATTCAGACATGCATGACAAAACTAATCTGCAAACAAAATAAAAAAGCATTGACTCTAGCGAATGTAATGATCAACAGGCAAACAGTATTTCATTGTAAAGAGAAAAACAAATGTTTTCCTTATTTTGCTCTGATAAAAAAACCTTTTAGGTTCATCATCAACTTAACTTGACATTTTAACACTTGAATCCTGATTGAGTGCAAACTCTTACCATCATGAAAACGTGTGTATTTTGCAAAGCTGACGAAATGTTTTCCTCCCAATGACGTCAGATTTTGCACACGAAAAAAGTGATCTTTTCTAGGGAAACCAGTCTTCAGATCTTGCAGCGCCCAGTGAAAGGTTTTTGGGATGAAATGGTCATATGCATTGGGATGAATGTACTTGAGCTGCAATCCTACAAATTCAAATTAGTAAAATGTTTAGCACATGTATTCCTTAAAATATGTTTTATAACAATTCAGAAATGTAACAGTATCCCACCTATTTTTTTAAATCTACCATAGGAGTAAGTCACACACAAAAATGTCTGACCATTAACGTTTCCACTTTTTGGCCAGAAGCTTTTACTTTGATATGTTGGAAATTTTGGTGTAGAGTGTGAGAGCCAGACTCCTGTTTCTCTGTCCAACATCACAACACCTTAAGGAAGTAAAACAGAGGAGCAAAAACAGAACTTTGTCACATTATAATATTTTTCTGTATCTTGAACCACAATGAAGTGGAAGATTGTTGCACTCACCTTTACTGTGTCCATATGATGAAGAAGGTTTAGCTGTTTTTTCTGGTTGATCATTATATAAAATGTATCCAAAACCTTCAGTCTACAACAAAAATATATGAGACTGCATCAGTTTGCAAATTAAACACTACTGTGAAAAAGAGACGCACGTCTGCATATACTGAACCTTTCTGACGTAGTAGTCCAAAAGAGGTTTCAGGGTGTTTCCCAGAGTGCCAGATGAACTGTCAATGGTATTATTGCTGAGTTTCCATCCATTGGTGCTCTCATCCATGTACAGATAGGACAAACCGTTACCAAACTTGTACAGAATATACCTAATCATGCAGAGAAAATATATTCTATTACATTCTCGGCAGAAACAGAAAAATGTTGGATACTCTAAATTGCCACAACTCAAAAAGGTCCACCAACCAGTCCACCTCGTTTCCTTTATCATTTCTGCATGTCACACGTGACTCTGACAGTTGAAAAACAATCCCAACAGTCAATAGCAACGCCATCATTGTTCTCTGAAACATTCAGACATATTTATGAGACCTGTTTTCTCAGATTAAAGTCACAGATAATTACCAAACGCTGGGCCTTAACATTTTGACAAATACTGGTTTATTCACACAAATGTTATTTAGCTTAATTTTGAATATAAGCATAAATATCCAGAGCTTTCAACCTTGTTCAAATTCATGTAGCGACCAAAAGCGTATGAAACAATTCCATATGCTGAACAAGTGTGACTTTAAATGTAACCTTGAATTAAGATTTCTTTGGTCAAACTACTGTTCTTTTAAGGTAAAACTTTCACATGACACATCTCTGAGCATGAAAGTCAGGGAGTCAGTAGGTGAATGCAACCTCAAAGCTTTGTTTTAGATATTTCAGTCCCTGGAGTTCTGAATACTATTCTTCAAAGTGCAGTTCTGAGGATGGTGGTGGAAATGTGTAGTACATACAAATTAATAATTTATTTAAAATGTGCTATTTATATACAGGTTGCAACTACAGCAACACCATTGTGGGTGACAATATATAGTAGTATAATTCATTTCAAGGTTCTTCCAACAATTTCAAATGTGGTTTTTGAGTAATGTTGCAAGCTTTAAGAGTTCTGTAAGAGTTTTGTTTTTTAACTATTCATTCATATTCATATTCATTTTCTGATACTTTACACTTCTGTCAGTATGCTAATATACAAAATATCATCCTATGTCTACTTTTATTAATTTAGAATCATTGTTTAACAAATTAAAATTTTACTTACATATCCAGCCATCGTCAGCTCTCTTCTGTCTGTGCATCTGTTAATCAAAGCTGTTATTATTATGAATTTACACCCACACCTCTAATTCGTCACCTCCTACTTGTTCCTTATCCGGACACTTCATTCGAGATGATTCAATGATTAGTTGCCACGTTACACATTTTTTTATCCACCTGTTTTGATAGAAGTTCTACGCATATCCACATATAACATATTTTGAAGATTCAAGACACAGTTCTGGGTATTTCCTTGAAAGAATATTCATTATGGAAATAATATAACATGGATGTTGAATTTGAAAGTGGAATTTAGAAGGAACTAAACGCACAAACATGTACACAAAAACAAGCGTTTGTTCACTTTGCCTCTCCCAGATAAACCTGTTTTGTTCATAGTGTATACGAGCATTGTATCCTAGAGGAGGAAAAACAGCAACATTATATTAGATTTTTTATATGTTTGATGATAACACACTTTGTTGTTTCGATGGTACTGCCTGCCTTTTAAGGCCATTGGCTGATTTAGTTTGACATACAAATGTGTGACTTTAAATCCCCCATTGATGTACATTTCCCCTCTGTGGGACATTAAAGGTATTCTGATTCCGATCAGTTACACAAGATACAATACCTTCAGGGACTAGAGTTTTATGAGAATCACATGGAGTGTGAAAGTGTCTGAGACTGTGAAGGAGAACCAAATACCGAACTGAACCATCCTTAATATGAACACATACTTGCTGTGTTTGAATTGAAAGTGTTTTTCATGTCAGCGATATTAACTGAACACTTGCCCTAAAGCACAGTATGACTAGGGGTTGAGAAATATCCATCAGGAAAACCAAGTAGCAAATGTACAGAAAATCCAAAACTGAGAAGCGGCTGGGATTAAAATTATGATTTCATATTGCTACCAGTGTAATATTAAAATTGTGATTTCATATTGCTACCAGTGTAATATTTTCTACAATCAGGAAAGGTGTAAAAATAAAAAAGGGCAGTATTTTTCTTTGTGATAAGAATGTGACACGTTTTCAGAAAACCCTGGAAATAAATGGACCGGTATTAAAAACATGAAATATTTTTAACCCAGTGACAAAATGTCTTTGTCCTACTACACATAATGATTCTACCAGTCCACAAGGTGACACTGTTTACCCAAAACTATTGATATTTGGAAGTTATTCACTAAGTGCCTCTTCCTGACAGCTACCCACAGTGATGGCAAAAGCAGTATTGTTCACCTTCACCATATGGGTAAAATAAAACTAATAATTGTTTTTATTCTTTTTTTTCCAAGAATCCACCCACTTACACTTTATTCTGATACACATACAACTACAGTTTGATTTGCAACTGACGACTGTGCAAGTCCACTGCAGAAGTGTGGGGGTTGAGGGTCTTACTTAAGATAGAGCCAGGGGCGGACTGGGAGGAAAATGTGGCCTGGGGATTAATTGACAGACAGGCCCACTTAATGCGCGGCATGTATCGGCCGGCCGGCGACGAAAGTATGTTTCTTAACAAAAAACCCTATGCATTTAATGTAATTTCGGACCATTATTCATATAGTAATCACATTAACTGAGCCCTTGAGTTGCCTAGAGCAAAATAGCATATATTTAGTGATTTTAATGTTAACAGATCATTGATGCAATAACATTTGGACCAAATTTGCCTGACTTGACACATGGAATAAAACATGGGTGTGGGAAGCATCCTCAATGTGGGTGAGACAATTTAACAGGGTGTAGGCAGGTGGTGGACCTCACCTCCTCTAGGGGGGTCCGGGGGCATGCTCCCCCAGGAAGATTTTGTTTTAAATGTTGAAGTTAAATGCATCAATCTGGTGCACACACTCCAGGGAGTGGCCGGAACACTGACAAATGTGGGCCGGTAGGATTTAGGCAGCACCGGCCCACCTGGAAAACTTCCGGTATTCCCAATGGCCAATCCGCCCCTGGTATTCTAACTTGAACCTAAGACACTTGTAGCCTGTCTCTGCATCAACATAGACACCTGTCAACCTGCACTCTGCTGTTCCTCAGCGCCACTCCCCCTCCCTACCGCTGAAATTATGAATGAAAAGCGTATAGTAATCATACACTAGATAACCCGGCAGGGTCCGTGACAGTTTGTTTTTATCTGATTTCAAATAAACCAAAGTCTTGGTTTTTAGAATATTTTAATACTTGTTTCGCCAAGTTCAGAATGATAAATACATTACATTACATTCCATTTACTGACACTTTATCCAAAGCGACTTACAATAACTACATTCGCCAGGAAGCAATACAACCTTGAAGAACAGAATCATATAAGTACATCAGGTTTCATTCAGCCAAAGTGACACGAAGGACTCAAAAAAATACCCTTTTTTAATATACAAAAGGTTTTAGGATCAACTAGGACACTCAAAAGTTTGCTAGGTTCAACTAATAGGGTCCACAAAAGACCTTTACAAAGAAAAAAGTTTCTAGGATCTACTAGGATACTCAAATTGTTCTCTAGGTTCGAAGGTAATGCTCAAAGGTTTACACAAGGGAGTACAGACATGGACTTGGTATAGAGACAAGACGAACCGACAAAAGGACAAAAGGAGATCAGGGATACATATAATATACACACAACGGTTAATGGGGCACAGTGAAAACAATCATGAGCCGGAGACCACAATCAAAGCTGGCAGGTCTGACACCACAATGACATGAATGTAGACACCTAAAAAGAGAGGGACAAAGAGTCAACATCAAAATAAAATGCATGCCACAAGATAAATACAAACAATAAACTAACAGAACTCTAACGCCTGAAACCTTATAGCAAAGATTTCAAGTGGGCTACTCCAACTGTCCTATACAGGATAGGCAAACCCACGTGTTTTTGCTGATGGGAACTTGTTCCCCCGCAGCGAGGTGCAGGCGAGTCGTTTGCTGATGCAGGCGAAGTGCCGCACTGGGGTGTCAGCAGTTTAAGCGCATGCCTGAAATGTAGGAAGGCGGCAGTTTCCATTCGCAGCATGGTATGCAAGTACCATGTTTTGAAAGTGTAGTTCTAGCCAGTTACTGGAAAGGCCAGTGAAGTGAGCGGAGGAGCGGAGTGGTTGGGAACCATTTTGGAAGTTGACAGACCAGAACGAGGCCGCTGCAGTTCTGGATGAGCTGCAGAGGTTCGGATGGCACAATGCAGGTAGACCAGCCAAGGAGGGAGTTGCAGTATTGCTGGGCCGTGAGATGACGAGAGGGCCTGGACCGGCCAGAACCTTGCGTTGCTTTCCTGGGACACGCTGGGGACGTATCCTCCTGATGTTTAAAAGCGTGTATCTGGCAGCAGCCCCCAGTTGGTTGCAGCGGATGTTTGCAGTGAAGGACAGTTTGTTATCTAGGATCAGGCCACCAAAAAGATTCCTTGCAGTCTGAGTCGGGGAAAGCAACAGAGGTGCCGATGTTTGATTGTTAGGTCCAAGAGTGGGGACNTTGAACAGCAAGTGGAGGCAAAAGTGACTGCACCAAAAAACAATAAACCTGCTAGCTAACTAGCCTAAACTCAGTAACAGAATGTGGGCAACACGTTCTTCTCCACAGCCGCGCGACCTCTGAGTCAGACGTCACTTCCCCCTTTTCTATCCTACGGGTACAGCCACTCCCCCTGAACCCCGTTTCCGTGCCAACCCCCCCTCCCCTATGCAAGCCCCTCCCTCTGAACCCAGGGCTCGCTTGTATACACAAACTATACAAAAACGCATTTACGCTTTGGAGCTTGTTTATCCATCTGTAAGCAACTGCCAGCTAGGTCTCTCAGTCACTCACTCCTGATCGTTCACTGCGCAGTTACAGCTGCTACGGGCCTGATGTGTGAAAGTGAAACTATCTGATAGATAGAACAAAGGTAGGCTATCAAAACAGCCCAGCCCAGCCCAGTGGGGTGTGGCCGGAACACTTATAAATGTGGGCCGGTAGGATTTAGGTAAGCAAAAAAAAACAAAAAAGGGAGTGGCCGGAACACTGACAAATGTGGGCCAGAAGGATTTAGGCAAAGACGCACAGCACCGGCCGACCGGGAAAACTCCCGGTATTCCCAATGGCCAGTCCGCCCCTGGATAGAGCATGAGGTGGGAATAAGGGAGATGCATTATTCAAAGGGATGCTCCTTCACTTTACGCACCGAGACTTGACCCATTTCCTAATCTTTGTCCCTTTTCTTTAAAGCTTGCCATTTTTAGAAACATCAGTAATTAATTTAGATTGTAAAGGAAAACACATAAAAGCACTTTCTTTATTGCATCTTGAGTCATTTAACATAGTCACACGATAAGCCCTCATTGTCAGGGAATTAACCAAGACTTGACCTGTTGCTATCATTCTCAAAACCACATTCAGGTAAAGACTACATCTAATTGGTGTTAGAATACAGAAACACAAGTCAAACAAGTTAATGGGTATTCTGAAATTGATTAGGAATTGGATAACTGCATTTTCTGTTGCTTGCATGTCAGTCGTTTTAACAGTAACACGATTAAACCCATGCGTTGTCAGAATAATCTAGTCCTAATCATCCTATCTTTCTCTCTCAATCAACAGCCCAAGTACCAGTCCACCACCTGTCTGAAGGCCTTGTAAATGAGGGGGTTGAAAGTGCAGACTAGCCCCCCACCACGCCAAAGCTGAGTCTTCTCCCTGTTCAGATCCCCCAGGCAGGTCACCTGGTCTTCATAGGCCTGTGACACGCACCACTTTGAGTGGTCGTAGTGGGAATGGAACAGGACTGGCCCAGGAAGCTGAATCCTCTTGATGTTCATGACGTGTTTCGGCAGGGAGCAGTTGGAGGGCAGCTCGTGAACTGATCTCTGCCAGGACTCCACCAGCAGGTCGGCACCCAGAGCCTGAGCCACCCACCCCGTGTAGATGTCTAAAGGATTGCCAGTGAAGGGGTTAGTTCAGCTGCATTATGATAGAAAATGACATTAATTAAAAGGTGAGATTGTGTATTATTATGCCCTAGGATAGGTTAAATAGTTAAGGATGTATTTGATGTCACTTTATGGAGTAAATCTATTCAACTTTTGGATAAAAATGGAAACATTAAAGGTCCCATGTCATGGCCATTTCTACTGATCATAATTCCATTGTTGAGGTATACTAGAATAGATTTATATTGTGCAATTTTCCAAACTCACATTGGTTTCTCATACAGCATCTCTGTATAGTATGTGTATTTACACTGTCCTAAACGGCTTGTTGGAGCTCCTGCCCCCTCAGCCTCCCTGTGAGCCCACTGTGCTCTGATTGGTCAGCTCGCCCACTCTGTTCTGACGAGTCTACCACTGTTACAGCGGAACATCAGTGATTATGTGTTACAATAGCATTTTTTAGCAACCAGAAAATGACACCAGTAAGGACTAACAGATGAGAATGCTGCGTGGGGTCTGGGTGCCGTGTTGGCGGGACGTTGCGCGGCTCGCTGCTGCGAGGACCGGACAGTGTGAGCTGGGTTCATTTCCTGCTTGCTGCGTGGGATCTGTGAGACAGCGAGACATCGCGAATGGACGCGGGAAGGGGGGGTAATAACCGGAAAAGCATGACATGGGACCTTTAAGATAAGATGTGTGATTTTGCTGTGAGGGCGGATATTTATATTTTAAATGAGCTCTGTGAAATTCAACTGAAGAAAATATTACCCTTATGCCCGGGGCATGTAATGTTGACATATTATTTGAGGAAAAAAACAAGGCCTTTAAAAATCATCTGAAAGGATAAGTGACTGCTCAAAACTGTGCACACACTTTAAAATGTAAAGAGCGTCACATGCTGAAAACGTTGAGGGAGCCGAGAGAACTTTTGGAGGCCTAGGTGCGGTGTGCTCATTCGCTTCATGGGTCTGAGATCATAGTGTGTCTGCAACTGATAATGAGGGACTGCGGCAGACAAGCAAAATGTGCAAACAAAAGAGTAGCAGATAGAGGTTTTTTGTCAAATAAATGTTCCAGAAGACCACAAACTGCACTTTTGTTGAAATGAATGATGATGAGTGATATCTTACCATCAACAAAGTGTTCAGATTTGACAAAACTGACAAACTGTTCTCCTTTGATAGAGCTAAGATGCTCCACATTCCTATCCGAGGCCAGTCTGGGTTTGGAGCCCTCACATAACTGGGCCAACTGCGACAGGTCGGGGGTGAATGCAGCCGGCACAGAGCAGTTATAGAAACGTGGGTAAAGGTACACCATCTGCTTCGCTGGAGAAAGGAGAAAGGAAACAAATGAGAGATGCTGTGTGTTAAAACTAAAGAGTGCACTGTTGGATGGTTCTGTACTATATGGACATTATGTATTCAAAACAAAAGAAAATAAATCAGATTCTTGTATGTTTTATCTGATGGGGATTCAATTAAGAATTGTTCTGCTGATATACCACTACCAACTTTAATAAACACTGCTTATACCCAACAGTGTCTACACTTTCTGATAAATGGATGCATTTTAGTGAGAGTACAGCTACATACATGTCTTTCTTTCATTTGTGCTTTAATGTATTTACGTATTTGTTAAATGCTACATGTCCGGATTTTTCCTTACCAATCTTAAATGAAACCTCAGGGGTTGAACATTTAAGTGAGACTATTCTCAAAGGTGGATTTCCTTTAAAGTGCTGCTGGCTATTAAAATGTGTCTTATTAAAACTTATTGACTTATGTCCAAGAGAGACTAAATACGATACATGACAAAGGACAACACTGGAGACATTAATTGACAACATAACAGTTTATTTTTGTTTTACCATTTTAAAACGTATGCTATGACTACTAAAACTATAACAAAATATGAATAATTAAATTACATTGTTGAAAAATGTATTCCATATCCGTCATTAAATAATCAGCTATCTATGAATTGGCTTATTTCTTTCCTTTAACTATTTTAAGTTTAACTATTGGATTAACAATGTATCTTACTTCATATACTGTATTGGACAGCCAACTGGATAATGCATTTTTTTTTTCATTATCCAGGGATTTTTTAGAATAAAGTAGACCGCCAAAGATCATAGACAAATACTTTGGAGGTTCTGTTGGAGACACATCTAAGGCACTAGCGTAATGCCTGGTCACTGTGTAAATGTTTTCTTTTGTTGAGCAAATAGAGACTTTTGTAAGCTGAAGTCTGGGATGTGTGCAGAGCGGGAGTAAAGCCCTGTTACTTCATGAGCGTTCACTCACCTATACTGAGGAACTGGTCATAGCCGTAAGTCACGCAGAGAGCAGTCTGGCCGTTGACTTTTCCTGAGGAGGGGTAAAGGTAGCCTCTCTCAGGGAACGAGGGGAAATGGGGAATGCTGTGCGAAAGCCAAAAACCTTGAGAATGGTCAAAGAGCAGTACTCCTGCAAAATGCACACAAGTACAACATGTACACATACATGTAAGACATTTCCATCAAGGTCAATGTCAGTGCAGTCGATAACCCAGAGTCAACAGCAGTTATGAGACGGTTGCTCTTTGCCCGTTTCCTCCCCCTGACACCAAAAAACCTTATTTAACTTTTTTGTAAAATCTTAGCATTGCAAAGTTTTAAAGCAGCCTGTAAGTAAACCCATCATTAATTATAATAGACACAAAAAATCAAGGCAAGAAAAAACAAAGATGAATTATGGTAGTGCACTGTACCTTTAGTGTGTCCGTATCCTTTCATGTAATCCAGGATTGGCGGTCCATCATTGTAGAGTGCATACACTGAACTGTTGGACTGGGGAAATGCATACAGTATTTGTCAAGAAAAACACTTCTGAGTATTTCGTTTTTTTGTTATTTTCTGTAAACAGTATCTGTTTATTTCCTGAAGAAATTGTTTGACGTATGGGAAACATTATATGCTTTCTCAACTAAAGTTATAGAGGAACATTTCCAAATCTTCTGAAAATAAGGCATCAGTCAGCAGGAGCATGTCTATTTTTTTATCTTCAAACTAATTAATTACTCTTAGCCTCACATGGGAGAAGTTAGCCTTCAGGCCTTCTGGCAGAAAGCTTTCTGACCTTTTTCTAAACGTCACCAAGTACTTGTGTTGCCTAAACCTAAGGAGATTTCTGGCAGAAAGCCCTGAATTTAAAGAGGTAATGATCCACCACTGTCTGTCTGTTTTTTCTTTTGTCTCTCTAATTGTATGTAAGGGTATTGTTAGTTTCCAATATGTATTTTAACACAGACCAAGGAATAACAGTTTTTTTAGGAAACAGGGGGCTTATCTGAGCCAGCAAAGGATTAGCTTAGCATAGCATAAAGACAAGAGCTAACCAATTTCTGATAGTCTCTACTTGATGACAAGTCTTCAGGAAGTTACTGCTCCTGGCCTAGAAATAGTTTGGCACATAACCCCCTGCAAAAACAACCACATGTTATTTTTCTGTCATTTGTTTTTATGTTCGGGTTAAACAAAAGCTGCAACTTATCAATGAGTGAGGTTCAAGGGTCTTAATTTGTGGATTGTTTTACCTTTGAACAAAGCCATGTAGTTATGTTCAGTCTTTATTCGAAAGTCAACCGTTTGCTGCCAGGGGAATTACTCTCCTCGTCTACAGTAACTAATGGCATGAAAGTGAATTGGCATAATTTCTCAAATGTCCAAAAAACAATGCTTTATCAAAGCATTTTTCATAGTTTATAATCAGTTATTTAAAATGTGTCTAGATTACTTTCCTGATGCCATAATTGATCTTTGAAATCTATAATGTGCAATTACTTACAAAAAATAACCGACATGAGAAAGGACTGAGTAATTTACTTCATCTGTCTGGGGAAGCTTGTTTAATTACCGACTTCAGCTCGGTTCCCCGTAGGGAAAGAAAAAAACTACTCAGCATGCTCTACTTTCCTACACACAGGAATGAGTGAATATCCCACTTGGAGAACAGGGACATGATCTCACCTTGTAGGCCTGTCCTGTGTAAAGCTGCTTCAGTGTGTTTCCTATGGCTCCTTGACTGGTGTTCACCATGTATTTACTCATCTGCCAGCTCCCTACTGAGGAGTCCAGGTACATGTAGTCCACCCCACTGCCAACCTCACCAATCTTATACCTGGGCAGTTTGTAGATGATAAACCTGCAGTGGAAAAAGAGAGAAATATACTTTTTAAAATAGCAAACAATTTAACATACGTTGAACAGTCACACAATTGCAAACCATAGGCCTACAGTATAGTGGCGGCTGGTGGAAAATGTTTTTGGTGGGGCTATGGAAATGGTGACAAAACCATACTAGGGCGGTCCGGGGGATCATCCCCCGGAATAATTTTTTGAGAAATGACCCCTTAAATTATGACTTCTGGTGATGTTAGAGGGGAGGGGGGAGAACTGCAGAACACTGGTGCTTTGGGAAGACTCAAATGATTTAATTCCCATTTAGAATCAGGAGACTAAATACGAACTGTGTGTGTGTGTGTGTGTGTGTGTGTGTGTGTGCGTGCGTGTGTGTGTGTGTCATACTCGCCAACCCTCTCGATTTTCGCGGGAGACTCCCGCATTTCTCCCGATTTCTGACAAAATCAGATTTACTCACGAATGTTTCCACTCGGACTTTAATACAGGTACACCATTGTTTGGTTTCCATGGTAGCGCGTCTCTTTAGCAGCGCGCGCAACTCAAAGTCTGAGAGGGTGAGGAAGATGAAAACTGAACAAGAATCGACAACTCGACCCTCTGATCACTCCTTTCCTGTAAAATACAGGTCCAGCCCACACATATGCTCCATGGTGCCACAGGCATTGTCCTTACAACTACAATAAGCATGTAAATGTTAATCTACAGCTCCGGCGATCCACTCGCACCGGATTCTCCACCTGCAGACAACTACTGTAGCGTCACCTTGGATACGAGTCCAAACAACTCACAGACACACAGGCCAGGGCGCTGACAGGGCGCCCTTTGAGCATCAGATCTGACGACGCTGATTGGCTGAAATTATGTTTCGGCGGCATAGTTTACAGGTAGCAACAGTCAGCTTGTTGGCTGCAGCTGCTCTGGCTGAGGGCTCCTTTCTACCGCCCGGACGAGAGAGGGTAATGATACACGCTGCGGCCAGGCAGGAAACGTGACTTATCAGTAACTTTAGACATCGTAAAACAATTTTAAACGAGATTTTATTGTAGATTATACATTTTACTGATACCAACTATATAATATTTACCTTGTTCTTTAAAATTAAAATTAAAAATTAAAAATATATATTTTTTGGAAATATATTTATTTATTTATTTTTTATTTTTAATGACAATCAAACATGTGGGAAGAGGGGGGGCGGCGCCCCTAGCGCCCCTATGGGCCGGCCGCCACTGAGTATAACATATGTTTAGCGTTTGTACTCTTGACCGGCGGTTGTGACTTTGCTACTGTCTACCTAGCTTATTTTATATCTAGTCCGTTAATTAGTTGCCCTGAAATAAAAATTTAGGGTTAACCATCTGTCCGACATAAATGTGGTATATTCGGACTATATATTCCCTGTGGGATCACCAATTCGTAGCAACACTTAAGTAATAAACTAATAATCTATTAATTATCTAGGGATATTCTATATAAGTAATGAGCAATAAGAAGGATTATCAAATTAATTCTTGACATACTATCACTGCACTAAAACGTGTAGGGGAAAGTTCTGAATAGTTCTAAAAGATTCCAATAACTAACTGTATAGTATTAGTGTTTTTTCCACATCAGATACGTTACTTACTTTTTGTAACCAGCGTCCAAGATTGTCACCTGTCTGTAGATTAGTTATAAACCACGTATGAGGTCGTTACAATTTTATACTAACTACTCGTTAATAATAATTGACTTAATAGTAGTATAGTCATAAATATTGACGAATATTCTTACATACACTATAAAAGTAGAGGCTTCCGGAACAGTCTGCATAACTGTTGTTTTAGTTCATGGTTATTTCTTGTGTTCTTAATAATTTATCATTTTGTGTCTTAAACACCACTTAAGTATGATACCAAATGGTTTATTGTGCTGTTTGACGTATAAATCGGTTGAACTAAATGTGTACGACTACATTGAGTTTAAAAAGGGTTGTCAACCTAGTCATTTCAATAATAAATATAGAATTGTCATCAACTAGCTAACTCGATGTACGGTATTCATATCGTTTTATAATAACCGGGTGTCTATAGTTTAGCGTCAAAACTCAGCAGTCCGGCTCAGCCAAGTGTAGGGTAAAGTTACACGATTTAGCTTGGCGAGCCGCATTGGGAGTTCTCGTGTGAGAGGTTGGAGTGTCTCGAACTTACTGAGGCTAGTGGTTCCAAACTAGTTGCTTCGCCTCTCTTAACGATATGAGGCCGCACTATTATAATAGATTTCGTTGTGACTCGGACGGAGGCTGGTGTATGGCCGTAGTGACGTACCTGAGTTTGAACACAAATTAATCTAGTTTGTATATATTTACTTTGTGTGTGCCTATGTGTAATACTTACTATCAGATACCAACTCATTTTACGCTCTTAGACGCGTCCCCTTTTATTACATTAGATCTTCGTAGGATCGTGGTGGAACCCATTTTACTTTGCAACATACCTCTGAGAATCTGTTAATCAGGACTTCATTAAGAAAATTATAAGGATTCGTTTTGATCTAGTACATGTAAGAGTGACGTTGTGTATTAGACTTTATTGTTGCAGTATAAAGAGCGTAGTTTAGCTGTAGGTTTTGGCGTAAAAATTACCGGCTTGATTGTTAAAAAATAAAAAAAAAAAAAAACAAAAAAAAAGATTTTATCCGTAAAGGTGGCTCTTTATTCTGTTTCAAGCCGGTACAAACAGGAAAAGACGTCCCTCTTTAAACTGTCTAGTTGTCACTGTATACTGCCGGTAAGGTTACCTTACTTACCTTACGTCTAACCTCCAGTTGGTAGTGTCTCGAACTCTTGACTAGTTGCCCCGAACAGTTTGTCTCGTGCTACCATCAGGATTTGCTATCGACCCCTAAGACCCATCACATCACAGAAGGGACGTAGGAAATGAGCTTTTTTATAAACAAAGAGGCTAGCTTGCCCCTTTTATGTTTTTCATAACGTGTGTTAAATTTGGTTAGTCTACAACACATTAATTTCACGATAAGACACACAAAAAATCAGATACTCATGCACGTCTTATGAGAGACATTTTATTATTGTAATTCCCCTTATGCATGAAGGGCCCACATATCTAAGAGGCAATAGGTTACCCTTGACCGTGGACGTGTAACCGGAAATTCCCGTCAGCTGTGTTTGCTTACGGCACGAAGCTATCGCAGTTAGGGCGGCGTCTCTTACTATGTAACGTTAGTCAACTTTTCGATAAACGCAGGGAAATTCCCCCCCTACTTCGACTTCCTGGGATCTTCGCAGTGTTGACGTGCGGGCTGCCCTGGGATGTTCGCAGCTATGTCTAGACTAATATTCGTCGACGTCTCACTTAACATGATGTATGGGTCATGGACTTTCTTGCACGCGACTTCGAAAGTATATTACTTGCTTCACAACTGTAAAGAACGGTCAACAATTGTTACTTCTACCGTAAAGCTCTCCCAGGTTACTACAAATAGTGACCGGTCATCGTTTCGTATGTATCATTTGTCAGTTTGTAGACTCCGATAACTTCTATTCGTTTGTAGTCTTCTGTAAATTGTATAAATTGTCGATAGTAAGCTTATAAGACAATTAAAGTGAAACAATCGTACTAATAAAGTGTGTAGTTGTAGCAGTGATATGTTGACTTAGTGGAGCCAT
This sequence comes from Notothenia coriiceps, assembly GCF_000735185.1. Classification (NCBI taxonomy): domain Eukaryota; kingdom Metazoa; phylum Chordata; class Actinopteri; order Perciformes; family Nototheniidae; genus Notothenia; species Notothenia coriiceps. Next base: position 225,540 of record NW_011336016.1, read on the forward strand.
GTGTTTGTGTTCACTGTCGTCCCACTGTATCTACCAACTATTATCTAACTGACTCTAATGAATAGTTACTTGTTACTTGGTTAATATTTGTTTGTGTTAATAAGCTCGACACTAAAATTACGCTCTCCTTTATGTAACTGAATGTAGAATTGTTACGTTCTGTAACTCTAACTCATG
>NW_011336016.1:225761-235159 GCF_000735185.1 Notothenia coriiceps
GATTTTTAAATTTTAAATTTTATTTTTTTAATTACAATCAAACATGTGGGAAGAGGGGGGGCGGCGCCCCTAGCGCCCCTATGGGCCGGCCGCCACTGAGTATAACATATGTTTAGCTCCAAACTAGGTCTATAGAAGTAAGTAGGAAGCAAAGTACAAACCAAATCTGATTACCCCAAACAACTACATGGATTTTCAAGCAACCTGACTAACAAACTCTGCTGTAATGAATCATATCAACTCACCAATCAACTGGTTCACCAGCTTCATTTCTACAGGAAATGTCAGTACTACTCACTGTGCAACAGACACACAGGATAATGATCTGTAAGCGTGAACTGAGGCACGTGTCCATCCTGAAGGCGAGGTGAACACAAAAGGGAATTAGAAATCTTTTGTGGTGTGCTTTATGATTGAGTAACTTTGAGAGTGAAGATACAGCTGCATATAGATGCAAAACAGGAAGTCACAAGATATGGTCACATGATGGGAAGGTTTTTTGGGGCTATATTTAATAAAATAAAAGGTTTGGAGGCTTTAAATTGCCCTAATATGTGGCCCGTTACACAGATTCCCCTTTTAAAGGGTTATTAAAACAGTTTATCCTTTTTAAACAGTTATTCACATTTCAACTATTTCACCGGTTCCCTCCTGGAAGATTCTCAATGCAACCACAGTGACCTTTTTTGTTTTGTTGCAATCGTATCGAATTTGAAACTTACTGAAATGGAAAACATCTGGTCCAAATGTTTCCTTTACCTTGTAATAAAGAAGTGAAATACAAATCTTTTACTGACATTTGCATTCTGTTTTTCTGCCTGTAACTTTTGGCTGACATCAAACTAAATCAAACATGTTGCTGAAAATAAAAAATAAAAAACACAAGGAATAGACAAAAGACGTTTAAAAACTTTTAGAGATAAGTACTTTTTTGAAGGTTATACAGAAGACTACATTTAAACTAAACAAATAATATATATTCCTACTTCAATATGACCTATACTGTATGTGCAAGAACCGGAAAAAGGTTTTAAAAATCAGGGAACATAGTCACTTCCTCTAAAACAAACAAGCCCATTGACTTTGTGGCAGCATGTTCAGACCACAAAAAAATGGTGTCTTTCTTTGCATCTCTTTTCTCTCTCAATATAGTCTTTGGTCACAAGGGGGTTTAGTTTTTAGAGAAAGTGAATCAAACGTAAAAACACAACTGTTAAAGATAAATATATCCTTTTTGGTCCTCACACATGGGTGAGACACACCTGTACAGAAACTGTATTAGCAGATCGTATCCAGAGTTTTACAAGTCATTATGTTCACATAAAAAGGGACATCTATTAATGTTATCTGGATTGATTTCTGTATATTTTAAGATATATCAATACCACTCTCTAAAAAGGTCCCATTAACAGTATAAAGTGTAAGTAATCAGTTTTACGTTAATAATGACATATTTGTAAAAAGAAAAGTGAAGGGAAAAATGTAGGCTAAGGCCATATGAATAAAACATATAATAAAGTAATATACATTTGTTGTAGACAGCAATTGGAAATTAATAAGTTCAATGTTAACAGGAATGTGGTAAATGTACGAGTGTGAATAAATAAATACATATATAAACAGAGGTCTAAACAGTAAGTAAAACAGTGAGTATGAAATGTAAAATGACAGCTTAGATGTAAAGTTAGGCGCTCAGGAGATCAAGAGATCAAATAAGAACAACTTCTTCGGTTGCCAGGTGGTGAAAAAAAATCCTTGTCTGGTTTGGACTGTTTGAACATTTACCTTTTGGAAAAGGTCAATTTTCAGAGAATCAATCAGAGGTCAGGGGTTCAATCCCAGTCAACATGTCGGAGTGTCCTTGGGCAAAAATCCTTACCACAAACTGCACCCGTAGGCATGTTTACAGTAGTGTGAGTCGCTTCGGATAAAAGTGTCAGCTAAATAACATGTAATTTAATAATAAAGTAATACATATCTTAAATATAAAAACTGCATATTGATGGTTTAAAATAAGGTGCCCAACCCATGATAATTTGTTAATGACTGAATAAGGCAGGCTTGATGTTTATCAAACTGAATTTGATACTTCTAAACCATTATAAATGCTATAAAAATTTAGTTTTTTTGGTGTCAAACTGATTTAACGCAGAACATTTAGACACCAAACATTTCTGAAAAATACAGTTTACTGTAAATGGTAAACAAGACAAACAGCCGAGTCATGTAAAAAGCCGCGTTATTAAAAGGATACACAAAGGCAAATAAATTAGATTAAATATGTATCCAAAGACAATACAATATGTGCAAATCATATTGACATTTTGTTTTTAACCATATTATGGAGCTTCCAAACCATCAGCCCAACCATTGGTTCATTTACAGCTAAACATGGTAGACAATCGAGTTATCTAACAAAATAGGCTTACTTATTTATTACGTATTTCAAAATCTGGCAACCAGAAATTTGATCTACATATATGTAGTATTACAAATAACTCAACTAAATGCAAAAATGCTTTACACACTGATAGATGAAACCACAGTGAGTTTAGAATACAACACAACAAAAATGTCTGTATTTATTGATAAGAAATGTACTTGTGGTCTTCTCTGCAACTACACGTGTGTGTAATAAAGCAAGAGAGGGTGTGTTGGGTGTATACATCTGCATGCCAAAAATTTGAATTACAGACGTTGCAACGGGTAAGACGGGTTGAACATTACCTGACATGCAACTTTCAATAACAAAAAGAAAAGAGCAAAGGTGGCCCCGCCCTCTCTACAAAATCCTCCTCAATGGGTAGAGACACCTTTTGCTGGAGGAACAGAGGACAGACAGGCAGCAGGTGAAGGAAGGAAAGTTACCATGGCAGCGGCTTCAGATCAGGTAATCATTCATCATTTTTACAGAAATTAAAACAAAGAGATAAGATGTGTTATACTCTATAAGAGGACACTTTAAATTATTCAGCTCTGGTTATCTCAGGTTTGGGGTGAATGACCATGGAGCGACTGTGGGACAAACCAGTGGACATGTCTCATACATATAAATAAAGTAAAGTCTAAATCACAAACTATTGGTCTAACCTGATGCTGTAAACAAAGAGTATATACATTTTTACAGCCTAAGGCATATTTAAGAATGTATTAATGCAACGCTGAATTAAATGTAAGACCAAATTCACCCCACAAAAATTGAAGAAAGAATTGGCATCCATGACTGATAGTTAGGAAAAATTATTTATTGCAAAATGAACTATTTCATTATGTAGCTGTTTGCTAGCAGATACAAATAAAAACATTTAATATATGAGGCATGTCCTGATCTGCACCATGTTAATGCCTGAGGCATTTACAAAATTATTTTAAAAAAAAGTTATTTTGCAGTTAGAAATTGCAATGTCTTTTGACGTATAAGCATTTTAAAAGACTTTGAAAATGTATTTGGTTAAGGAACTTTATTGCACATTAAAGTGTTATTTTTAGATTTATGAATTCAATACCTTTTTCTTTCTTTTTTTACTTTTTGAGAATCTGCAGAGACTCTGAGTTAAATCTTAATGTTGGTTAATATTGATTTATTTATTTTAAATGTGTCCCTTTGTGGATACCAGGTTGCCACATGAGGCTGCTACATCTAAATGTGTCATTTCTGCTTCATCAAACACTATGTAAAAGTTAAAACTATGTATATTTTGTATTGTGTTATCAACATTACTACATGGCCGTTCCTATATGAAATCTAATTGCACAGGGATGTTAGCAAATGTGACACACTAGTAAATAAAACCCCCTGCAAACACTAATAATTAAACATGCAGTATGAATGGAAACTGAAGTTCTCTGTGTCTGCAGAATGTGGAGTTTGTGCGTACAGGCTACGGCAAGAACAAAGTGAAGGTGCTGGTGATCAGGAGACAGGGCAGCCATCACTACATCATCGAGCTGAAAGCTGACGTGGAGCTCACTCTCAAATCCCGCAAAGATTATCTAACTGGAGACAACTCAGACATCATCCCCACCGACACCATCAAAAACACCGTCCATGGCCTGGCCAAGCTCAAGGGGGTATGGTCCTCCTCCAGACCGTCCACTACACTCTTTCCACTTTCTACTCGTGTCACACTTCTATCACTCCATTAAAAACAACGTCTATCCGTTGTTAGTAACAAAGGGCGGTTGGGACCTGACTCTCCACTCTGTTGAATTGTTTACAAAAACAGTGTTGTTATCATCCCATTTGTCTGTCACTGTTAAGATGTAATTCTTATGAGATAGGAACACGGTTGAATTGTTGCCATACTTTTGACATACAAATCTAAACCCCTTACCTACCTACCTTGGCTATCTTTGTTTTTTGACAAGAAAAGTGAAAATAATCTTGGCAGTGTGCATTCATTTGGGTTGGGGAAAAAATACCTTTTTTCACATTCAGGAGAAGACAAATATTTATGTATTTGTCAGGCAGTTTTAAACTGAACTAAATGCAGTGACACAAAAGTCTGGGGAGAAATTCAGCAGCCTTCCTGTAAACAAACTGTTCTGTTACATATCCTTATTGCTCCTTTTAAAGGTTTATTTGTATATTCAGAAAGCCTTTTTTTTAAACTAGGAGACTTCTACTAAAGTCACTATTTTACCTCACTATACTGCCAAAGTGAACCTTGTCCACCGTTGAGGCAAACACACACTGATCAAATACAATCAAGGTTTAAAAAACCCTGACCTTCCTTTATGTTAAATATTTAGATATTTTTAGATGCTTTTACTTACAGCATGCTTTTTATGCTCCTCTATTCAGGTTAAGACCATTGAGCAGTTTTCTCTGGATATCTGTCATCATTTCCTGACCTCCTTCAACCATGTGCTGAAGGCCAGAGTTCACATGGAGGAGGCTCCATGGAGACGGTTGGAAAAGGTAAAGCACAGGGTTCAGTGATCAGTTATAAGATATTTTACTTTTCATGAAGGGAAAAGCACAAGTGGAACCAATGACACTAAAGAACTAAAGTCTTTTTAACCTTAGAGCACACCAAGCATCACTGATGGATGATGGGAAATAATTGTTAATCCGTGGTCATTATAATCAGTTTCAGACATGCTTTTTGGGCATGACATATTGCCATGTGTTTCCATCATTTCTATTTTTTAAAGCAACACCATGAACACCTTAAATAATTTGAACATGATTTTCACCACGTTTTCCATTGTTGTATGGTTTCTCAGAATGGGGTAGAGCATGCTCATGCATTCATCTTTAGCCCTGAAGCTTGTCGCTTCTGTGATGTTGAACAGAATCTCAATGGTAAGCACAACACCCACTTCACCTTATATAGTTAAAAAATCCATTTCCTAGTTTTTTGTTAGGGGCTTCATAAATCTCATGTGACTGAGTTTAAACTTCTAAAGATAAACCATCTTTGTACTTGCCTGGGCTGGGATCAGACGGTGTTATCTTGTCGCACCCTCGATGATTTTACTAGCTAAGAAGTACATGTGAAAAATGATTTGGAGTAATTGGATGCCATGGCCTCATCTGTGTCCAGTTTGAACTAAAGTCTATTTGGTTTAGATGTTTTGGAATTATTATAAACGGATGAGTTTTATGAGCTTGGCATTGCTGCATATCACTGATGCTGATGACGGGCTTCAGTCATATCCAAATGTTACCTGATGTTTATGATAACTGCATACTCACTGACTCTGTGCACAGGCATCCCGGTGGTACACAGTGGGGTGAAGAACATGACGCTGCTGAAAACCACCCAGTCTGGCTTTGAGGGTTTCCACAAAGACCGCTTCACTACTCTGCAAGAGACCAAGGACAGGTGTTTCTGCACCTCTGTCATGGCTAGGTGGCGCTACAGCAAGAGTCAGGATATCGACTTCGATGCTGCATGGTAATTATCTGTGAAGAGAGTTGCGTAGGACACAATTAGGCTTCAATTCACATCTTAGTTGCCTGTAACTTTATCTGTCAAAGAAGAAGAAAACAAATGTTATGAGATCTGAACACAAAATAAAAGGAAAATAAGAAATACTAAAGTGAATGAATAATAATCTCCTAATTTAATGACTCACATCGCTGTCCTCATAGGAAGTGTGTAAAGGAGACGATCATTGAGAAGTTTGCTGGTCCTTATGATCTTGGAGAGTTCTCCCCCTCTGTGCAGAAGACCCTTTATGAAACACAGGTTCTGGTCCTGGATCGAATTCCTGAGGTAAGTACACATACTCAATTACAAGATTAATATCAAACCCCTAGGTATAATTTGTTTAAAGGTAACATATCATGCAAAATGCACTTTTGTACGTCTTTTATACATGAATATGTGTCCCCCGGTGTTCCAGGGAACTCACCAAGTGTCAGAAAACACAACCCTCTCTATTTTCCTCCATACCCAAATCTCTTAAAAAGGGGCTGCAACGGATCTGATACAGACTGATCCAGATTTGAACCTTTATATGACGTCACAGAAGTGGCGCTACGGCTATTGGGCCAACTCCACCAATCAGGAGGAGACAGCCACAGACATTGTTCGAAAGCGCTGGAGACGCTGTAGTACATATGCCAGGCCTGTAGATGGTGCTGTTCTCACAGAATCAGCCCATGCAAAGACAGTGTTAAATTGAGCGAAATGAGGAATGGCTAAAATGCATGATCTGTTTGGTATTTTGAAAAATAAAAAGTATAAATATGCCTTATATAGGTATGGTCCTACACTATATTATTCAAATATAGCATGATAGTTCCACTTTAAGAAATAACAAAAGAAGTAAGCAGGAATTTAACAGTACATGAACAATCCGTGTATCTACCGTCCAATTGTTTTTCTTTATTTAACACGTAAACGGAAGAGCGTTTGAGAGGCGTTTCTACTTTTTGCTTTTTACCTTACTAAATGGTCTAATGGTCATTGGAGCGAGGGGCGGGGCGAAACTCACAGAAGTGATTTCAAAACAAAAGCGGTGATAATATTATAAACAAAGGGAAACAAGGTGAATTTAGCGATCACAACGAAAACGGCCAAGACACATATTGAGCCCAGAAAAGGGATGTTACTAAGGGCTGTAAATATAATAAGCCTCTGTCTAAAATGGACAACATTGTTAGGAGATTTAAACTATACAGCGATTCTGCACTGCGGTCACTCAGCCGCCTCTCGTGTTTGTTTTTTCAAATCAGCTGCTCTTCATTATTCCTGCTATATTTGACGAGTGATACAAATATGTTTTACCACAAGTTCTTAAGAAAACTGACAGTGTCTCTGCTCAACAACAACTAACGGAGGAGGAGGAGAAAAGAGAGATACGTCAGTTTCCTTAAGAAACTTGTGGTAACAAATATTTGTATCACTCGTCAAATATAGCAGGATGCAAGAGCAGCTGAATTTGAAAAACAAACTCGAGAAGGCGGCTGAGTGACGCAGTGGCAGAATAGCTGTATAGTTCAACATCTCTTAACAATGTTGTCACTTTTTAGACAAAAAAGAGGCTTTACAATTATATTTTACACGCCCTTAGTATTCATCCATTCTCTGGGCTCATATGCTGTCTTGGACCGTTTTCGTGTATCGCCTAATTCACCCCTCGTTTCTTCTTGTTTTATATATTTAATCGCCCGCTTCATTTTTGTTTTTGAAAATCACTGTCCGTGAAGTTTCGCGCCCCGCCCGTCGCGTTCCAAAATTGAACCATTAGACCGATCTTTTAGTTAAAGCGTTAAAAAGCAAAAAAACGCCCTTTTCAGACGCTCCTTTTCGCCGTTTTTTACAGGTGGTTTTTAATAAGAAAAACCAAATTTGGAACGCGAAGAAATACACGGAATTTGTTTTTGTCAATGGCAAAATAAGGGGGGGGAACTTAACTCATCAATAGAAAACAGGAAACCTCCCACTTGCCAAGAGTCACACTATTTCAAATATTCCTTTAGGGTTCGCAATCAAGTTTTTTTTTGGGTTTGATTCTTGTTTTTTGTTTGATTATCTTTTGTTTTTCTAATGTAATTTGAAAATCTAAATCTTTTCAAAAGGTAACTAAAAAAAAGTATATGAACTTGGCAAGGACAATTGTTCTCCTTTGGTTAATTTTTTAATGCGCAAGAAGAACTACCTATTATTAAATTAAAGTAAGGTTTTTTTTTAATTTGAGTAACCATTTTAAAAAACAACAACATTTTTGTTTTTTGGCAATATGAATTTAAAGCTTTTTTTCCTCCACTCATTATTTCAGAATAGAACAAAAATAAAATTATTTTTTATTATACATTAAATATATTTTTGCTTTAGTATTTTAAAAGCCAAAAAACGTTTTTTTAATCAAGTTAGCAGTCAATACAATACGTTTTTTTTTTTTAACGCTTAACCCTTGAGATTTACTTTACCTACCTTAAATTATGCCCAAAGAAGATGCTTGACTTTTAAAACTCTAAAACACTTCAATCACACTCAGTTCACATACTATCTATTCTAAGCGGGCCAATGGAAAATTCTCCTCCAAAAGACGGGTTAACAAATAATTGTTATCCCCGACTGTTGCGTCGCCTCGGCGATCTTCTTGCGTCTTGGCCATTGTTGTCGCACTGAACACACGCTGGCAAAAGAACTTAAGCGACCGGCTCCAAGAAGCACGTACGATACTCTGCGGCATCCGCGGAAGTGGGCAATAACTCTCCGCTTACCAGGCAGGCGGGCGGGCTGTGGGATTTTTCATTTAATGGACTGAAAGAAAGCCTGCCCCGGGCCTCCAAAACTCAGATGTTCAAGTCATGACCAATTGATTGACAGTTTTTAGAAATTAAACCTGGCTCCATATCTGGGGATACCAGAATACTGTTTGGTGAATGTTGACATGTTTGTAATATCTGATTAGTGAGTTATAAACAGGGTAACAGAAGATGCAGAATCAGTCGCCAGGGGCGCCTAGCTGTGAGGGTGTAAATTCCAGAATGGGAATACCCAGAGAAGTGTGAACGCCTTGTGATAATGAAAAACAATTTTGTAATTGATTTGCAACAGGGGCGTTATTAAAGTCACTGAGGTTTGAAAGGTAAGAAAGAACATGATTATCAGTTTAAGGCTAAAACATAGTAAGTCGATTGACGACAGAATTTTAAAGTTTAGCACAAACAATCATTTTAAGAACTTAACGCCTGGTTAAATAAGATACAAAAGCCATAGAACTAATATATTGTAATTTAACGAGTCATTATGAGAGAGATACAATTTAAAATTTAAAATTCATGAATAGAAAAGACATTTGAAATGACATGTATGTGGATTTCTGGTATTCATTTTTTTCAGTTTGATAATATCTAAGCACTGGTGGGTCAAACACCTGAGGGCCGCCAAGAGCCGCTTGAGGGCGTAGACTTGAGGGTGGGTTATTTCACGTAT
>NW_011336016.1:235204-239577 GCF_000735185.1 Notothenia coriiceps
TTAAGGGCTGTTAATATAATAAGCCTGTTTCTAAAATGGACAACATTGTTAGGAGATTTAAACTACACAGCGATTCTGCACTGCGGTCAACTCAGCCGCCTCTCGTGTTTGCTTTTTCAAATCAGCTGCTCTTCATTATTCCTGCTATATTTGATACAGATATTTTTTACCATAAGTTCTTAAGGAAACTGACACTCTTGGACTCGGTACTAGTTTGACTTCTACCAAAAATAAAATGAAGTATTTTTACTGTGTACTTTNATTAGTGAGCCTACTACCAACAATACATTGAAGTACTTTTACTGTGTATTTTTTGAGAAATCCTCTCTCAAAGTCCCCTGCTGAGAACAAAATCAAGCCACTTCTGCTAAGTTTGATGAGGGAATTATTTTTTGTTTCCATTAGTTCTTCATGAGATTGATCCTGTTGGACTCAGTACTAGTGAAACTACCCCCACAAGTAGGCTACTATGAAGTACTTACTTTGTACTTTTCCAGTAGTCCTCTGTCAATGACCTCCTGAGCTGCTATTTTGAATAAATGTTAAAAAAAAAACCTTTCTTCATGAGACTTATATTGTTGGACAGAGTATTTTAAGAGGATGGTAGACTTGATATCAGCAATATTTCNTGCATGTTTCTCTGCTATTTTTGAATAAGCGTTAAAAAAACCTTTCTTCATGAGACTGATATTGTTGGACAGAGTATTTTAAGAGGATGGTAGACTGCACACTGATACACTCTGTCACTCTGGTTGCCCTCTTATGATGCTGCCGTCTTTTAATATATGATTATTTCTCAGCTGCTAGTTCGTTCCTCGCAGATTCTTCAGTCTCATCAGCCTCATCCTTCCATCAGTCCCAGTCAACGCCTCCAGCACAATTACAGTGTCTGACTCCATATGATATTGTCCTGATGCTGTATACAAGGGTGATGCCCCATGATCACAAAATGACCCCTCTATAGAGTCTGAGTGCCAAGGACCTTATATTATGTCTGTCATTAATGTTACATCACCCATTATAACAATTTTCTTTCCTTTTTCCTCTTCTCTTAAATAGTCCTGTCTTTAAGTATAATACAATGTAAAGTCCTTTTCCTGCACCATTTTAAGGCTTCAAAAACAGGCATTTTTTTATCTGTTTGGAAAAATAACACAATCAATGGCCCAGAATTGTACTTTATAAACTATGAATCTTGTGGTGCTTGAAGAAATACACACTGGCTAAACCGGCCAGGTTATATGCCTTTTTTGGAGCNTGGTAACAAATATTTGTATCACTCGTCAAATATAGCAGGAAAAATAAAGAGCGGCTGATTTGAAAAAGCAAACTCGAGAGACGGCTGAGTGACCGCAGTGCAGAACCGCTGTATAGTTTAAATCTCCTAACAATGTTGTCCATTTTAGACAGAGGCTTATTATATTTACAGCCCTTAATAACATTCATTTTCTGGGCTCAATATGTGTCTTAGCCGTTTTCGTTGTGATCGCTAAATTCCCCTTGTTTATAATAATCACCATTCCTTCAGCAGGATACTGTAGTGATTCAAAGTGTGATTTTAGCAAACGAGTGCTTTTTTTTTTGAAATCACTTCCGTGAGTTTCGCCCCGCCCCTCGCTCCAGTAAGGTAAAAAGTAAAAAGCAAAAACGCCTCTCAGACGCTCTTCCGTTCACGTGTTTAATAAAGAAAAACAATTGGACGGTAGATACACGGATTATGAACATACCAAATTGTCCACAATACTCATTTAAAAAGAAAAATGGGCTACGACTCCTTTTAAACTAAAACTTATAATCCAAGGACTTTCAAAGCCCAATAATCACATTCGAGGCCTCAACATGGAAAAGTTTGAGAAAGGTTATTTTGCGACCAGAGTTTCTCGACACAGGTGGTGCATAAAACAATAACTCCAATAAGTGGGTTAAACATTCCTGATTACTTTTGCACACAACATCAGTGACTGTATGGTACACATTCTGTATCATGCATCTACAACAGATAAAGGAATGCATAGTTTAAGCACTTACATTTGTAGATTTGTTTAACATCCAATAAAACAATGTTGAGTTCAATATTATGCCACATGCCCAACAAGCTCATTCAGACAAACTCATGCTGTAAGTGTTCTGTCTTTTAGGTTGATGAAATAGAGATGGTCATGCCCAACCAGCATTACATCACCATAGACATGACGAAAATGGGGATCAACAACAAAGATGAAGTAAGCTCTGTTATAAAAAAATATGTTTTAAGCTGAGTTGTTTACTAGTTTTTTTATTATTTACTATTACTTACTGTAATGCTTTTCCCCTCACAGGTTCTTCTTGCCTTGGATAACCCTTCAGGCAGCATCACAGGGACGGTCCGTAGGAAACAGAAAGCCAAGCTGTGAGGCACCTATAAACCAGGAAATGCTTCTGCTCTGATCTACGTATCAATCTAAATAAGCTACTTGATCAAATAATAGTAAAGTCCTGACAACAAAATATTAACTACAACTCAAGATATCCGAACATGATTCTGGCTTTATCTGTAAGTAAATATAATGAAATAAATGACTTTACTAATATTGTTCTTTTGTGAGAAAAGAGCACCATTTATTGCAAATCTTTGATTCAGATGGTCAATCTCCAGTGTTATGTTATACATGTTCATTGGTCATACACAATTTAAACAGCTGTCTATTTGACAATACTGAAAGCACCACAGGTGGGAACATAAAAATTCTATAAACACATACATTTTTTTTTTATAAACAGCCACGAGCCTAGATATGCAGGTGTGCAGGAACAGGGCCTTTAATAAACTTGTGTCTGGGGAAAAAATGTTTTCACTGTGACATGCTAAGGACGTTTTAGTGACTCAGCTGCAGAGATTAGAGCATAAAAAGTGATTTAGGGCAAAACGGATATTCCAGAATAATTTTCTGCAAGTATCAAAGGGTTCGGGTACGACAACATACACAGTTTTCAACTATATATATCTTATATACAAATACTTGTTTTTATAAACCGCCGTATAAACCTCACTTTGCACATACAGTACCAGTCAAAAGTCACAACTATAAAAGAACCCATATGGAATTATCTAGTTAACAAAAAAGTGTTCAAAAAAAAATCCAGAATATGATTTATATTTTGCTGGCTACTGCAGAATGCTGTGTTAGCCATGCTGGTTAAGTGTGCCTTGAATTCTGAATAAATCACCAACCGTGTCACCAGCAGAGCCCCCCCACACCATCACACTTCCTCCTCCATGCTTCACGGTGGAACCACATGCAGAAACCATCCGCTCGACTTCTCTGCGCCTCACAATGACACGGCAGTTGGAACCAAAAATCTAAAATCTGGACCCATCAGACCAAAGTACAGATTTCCACTTTCTAATGTCCAGTCCTTGTGTTTCTTGGCCCAAACAATTCTCTTCTTCTTGTTCTTCATCCTCAGTAGTGGATATTTGCAGCAATTGGACCATGAAGGCCTGATTCATGCAGTCTCCTCTGAACAGTGGATGTGGAGATTGTCTGCTACTTGAGCTCTGTGATCATTTATGTGGGCTCTAATCTGAGGTGCTTTAATGTGCGGTTTCTGAGGCTGGTAACTCTTGTATATTTATCCTCTGCAGCAGAGGTAACTCTTGCTCTTCATTTCCTGGGGGGGGGGGTCCTCATGAGAGCCAGTTTCATCATAGCGTTTGATGGTTTTTGCGACTGCACTTGAGGATAAATTCAAAGTTCTTGACATTTTCCTGATCGACTGGCTTTCATTTATTAAAGTGATGATGGACGGTCGTCTCTCTTTACCGAGTGAAGTCGTTCTTGCCATAATATGGATTACAACAGTAGTCAAATAGGGCTCTCCACTGTGCACTAACCCTACCTCTGCACAACACAACTGATGGTCTCAAACACATTAAGAAGGCAAGTCATTCCACAAATTGACTCTTGACAAGGCACACGTGTTCATTGAAAACCATTCCAGGCGTCTACCTCCTGAAGCTGACTGAGAGAAACCAAGAGTGTGCAAAGCTGTCATCAAGGCAAAAGGGGGCTACTTTGATGAATATCAAATAAAAATCATATTCTGGATTTTTAACACTTTTTTGTTAATTAGATAACTCCATATATGTTCTTTCATGGTTTTGATGCCTTCTGTACTAACCTACAAAGTAGAACAAATTAGAATAAATAAAAAACTTCATATTTGAAGGTGTGTCCAAACTTTTAACTGCACGCACGCACGCACGCACGCACGCACCACACACACACACACACACACACACACACACACACACACACACACACACACACACACACACACACACACACACACACACACACACACACACACACACACACACACATACACACTCT